>NW_018128164.1:64886-80680 GCF_001952655.1 Monopterus albus
GTCGTTATATGCTCCCTTGTGCTCCGACTAACCAGCAGTCGAACAGCCGCATTCTGAATCTTAAGTAAGCGACCAAGAAACCTCTGATTAACCCCAAAATAAAGCGAGTTACAATAATCTAAGCGAGATGTTATAAATGCACGTATTGCTGTCTCAAAGTGTTTTCTTGGAAGAAATGGTTTTATTTTTGCCAGCCGTCGTAGGTGGAAAAAACTAGCCTTTACCACCGCACTTACTTGGCTTTCCAACTTAAGACCCGAGTCAACTTTAACCCCTAGGCTAGTAACAATTGGCTGCATCAAACAGCCCACGTCCATTAGGGGGAGCTCACTAACGTTGCTCAGGCTAAGCACTACCACCTCAGTCTTAGCATCATTTAATCTTAAAAGATTTAGAGACATCCAATTCTTCACCTCACCAAAACAAGACAATAATGGTGTAACCGAGGCTAATGGGTGTGCACTGGACACTTCTGGCCTCTCCAGAGAGAGCACCAAACACTTGAGCATCCCACAACAGTCAGTGGGACTTCATAAGAGCTTTATGAGAGAAGGTGAGAGGCTCTGGCATAAACCCTGCCCCATGACTGGTCCTCAGAGGTCCTGTTCTCCCTTGTGTGTTGACAGTATTACTGCACATGCAGACCCCTGACAGACTGGGTGTGCTTTTCTCCCAGTTGTTCTGACCTCTATAAACTGTGGCCTGGCTACCAATGAGCTTTTCTGCTTTGAATATCTCATCCTTAAATGGATCTCTCAGGTGCTGGGGCCTCTCACCGTGTGCCTCCAGTGGCTACAGGAGCCCCAGGACTGGCTTCATTAACTCTGCATTGAATGCTTTAGCTTTTCAAAATGTCTGGCAACTGCAGGTATAGTATGAATCCATGCAAAGTCACTGGGAGTCCCCAAAGGCTAGTTATGGCACAGCCAAGTCAGTCTGTCAAGGTTTAATGGACCTTTTGTAAGATCTACAATTCTCTAATTTGAATTATGTGAAATCCTGTTTGACTAACAGTTGCTATTAGCCTCCATATTAAGAAGATATTTAATTTGCCACTGACTGTTTTTTATTTTTTTATTTTACGCAGACAAAAAAAAAAGATAACTTACTTTTGCACAAAATGCAAAACTTTTTGAAGCCTTGCATGGAACTTGTTTTTTTTAGGCCTGTCCAAGCTACTGCCTGTGAAAACTGACCTAAGTGTGGTTGATGAATGACATACTGTAACATGCTGGGCCCTCCAAGGTGAACAGACCCTCAGATGTGTGATACTTAAAGCACTGTGCGATAACATTGAAGCTGTCCTCCGTCCTGTTAGGCGCCTCATTCATCATGAGCGTCGGACACCGCTCACTTCACAACAGGGCTCAAATATAACTGGAACCTCTTTCTAAGGGATTTAAGAAGGAAATTCTGAAATGACATTCCTAAAATGACTCGGCTTTCAAATTAGTATTTGTGTTTTCACTTATAGCTTTTAATTACAACTGAGTTAATCTTTAATGAAAAGTGACAGATTTTTTTTTCTCAAAACAAAGCCCTGCACAAATCATACATTTGGGATATAATTAAAATACAATTTGAGTTTCTGTCTTATAACATAACTTGTCTGTATTATAATACATGGTTCACTGTAAACAGTTGGCTGTTGATGCATATGGTTGCCACAGACCTTTGTAAGCACAGGACGCATGTTTCATATTCTTCTCCTTTAATTAAACCAGACTGGAAAAACTGACTGACCACTCTCCTTGTTTTTTTTTTTTTTTGGTGCAGGCCTGTGGAAAGGTGTGTGGTGGGCCTGAAAGATTAATACATGCATGGCATCTCTCTCCCAGCAAGATTTATAACCAAGTATGTTGGACACACTGCCACACTGCAGTGGTCAGACTTTTAAAAAAACAGCATGTAAGGCTTAATTTCAACATTTGACAGTTGGTTACTAAGCCATTTACCACCAATAAACAAGCACACTCCTTTTCTTGAACTGTTCAAAAGGTCTTGAAAGTGAACCAAAATACTCTGTCTTGCATGCCCAGGTTTGAATGAAGCAGTTTATATTATGTTTAACTACCATCTCCATCTACATTTCACCTGAAATATGCCTACAGTAAATTTGTGCTGCATTTCTTAACAGAGCAGATATTCACAAAATACTTTCAAATAACTGAGTGACTGCATCTAGCACCAGCTTAGTGCCAGAGTAGACAGAGGTCTACTGTAGTTTATCAATACATATGGTGGTACCATCATTTCATATATACAAATATGTTTTCAGGATAGATAGGAAAACAACAGAAGCACTGTTAGTATTCACTACAGTACATCCACAAATGTGTGTCAGAAACATGTGTAGAGTCAAGTTCATTAGTTCTTCAGAAAGAAGAGCCATAACATTGTCAAATGAGTCAATGTTTACAATGAAACACCTGAACAGAGTTCCAGTAAAAACAGAGATGGGCAGGGTTTCCCGTCATAGAGAAAAATACACAAAAATGACCCTTGATTTTTTTTTCTATAAAAAGAAATGTTACGAACAAGCTCCTTTAAGAGGCTTTTTCACCCTGTTTGTTTTCCATAAAACTTCAATTAAAATCAAGTTGCTCAAGCAAATAAAAAGGCAGTAAAGGTTGAAAATAGCAAAGACTAGTAAACAAAAAGAAATGGAACAGCAGGAAAGACGCTGTTCTGAGTCAGTCTGTCTAAACAATGATTAGTCCTGTTTCTGTTTTTCTCACTTTCTGCATGCTTCAGCTGATTAAAATTCACGAGGAAAGCCTTGTGTGAAACTAACTTTACTTTCTTCTAACTCTAGGTAACATTAACAGTTTAACAGCCACTGTAACTACTGTTTACAATACAGTTTTATAATGCTCTTATATAATGCTGGTTACAATACTGTTTCCATAGTTAAACAATAGGGTCCAAATCCTCACCTAAAAGTCCAGCTGCTGTCTTCAGCCATTATTGGAAGTGTGTTTGTCACACTGCACTTAGTTTGCACCTGCATGCATGGTTAAGGTTGAATATTAGGTTTTTAGATTTTAAATAGAAACCAATGAGTTTGTAGGTTTTATGCATAATGATCTGAAGTTGCATGGCCATCATTATAACCTATGAATATATGAGGAGACATGTGTACTGGATTAAGAAACGGTGTAGGAGAGCATGTGCCGGTTATATCAACCAAATACAAATGTTTGTTTTATTAGTGATGTTTGAATATTGTTGTATTTCCACATACTGCTAGACTTGGCTCAGCAGGTCAGTCTGTCCCTAAGACATGTTTCAATCAAGAACATGGATTCAGCTTACAAACTGTAGGAGTCTCTACTTCTACAATGTAAGTAAAAGGAACAGTGTGATAAGAGAAAGGTGAAATTCTTGAATGTCTATTATGAAGTCTGCTGATGTAACAAATATTCTGCCTACATGGATTGTTTGTTGTGTCTCATTGCTTTTCCTTTCTTTTCTCTCTCCTCTATCCACTCACCACAACCGGTCGAGGCAGAGAGCCGCCCACCAAGAGCCAGGGTCTGTTGGAGGTGTCGCCAAGTGCTTGCTTAAGGGGGATTTGTTGCATTTTCCTCAATAACAATCAAAACAATAAGATCCAGACCTTTCTTTGTGGTGTCATGAGTCGACTTTTGTTGTGATTTGGTGCTATACAGATAAAACTGAACTGAATGGAAGACTGTAGAGCTGAACTAAAGCATTTCAACCAAACTGCTACTGCTGGTCAGTGTAGGGCATGCTTTATTTCACTTCATAAACATAATCAGTGTGATATTATCATATACTAAAGTGTCTCTAAATATCTTGAGACAATTCCACCTCATTATAACACGATGCCGACAGAGACAACCAGCCTGATAAAAGTCTGTGATTGTGACTAAGGTGAGTTATAAAAGCAGTCTTGTGTCTGGGCGCTTTGGGAGGGACAATTTTCTACTTCTCCTTAAGTAAATACTACATATGCAGTGGGTATTAGGCTCCATCACAATCCCTGGTTATTTGGCAAGCTGTAACTAATGGAACCGTGGTCTCGAGTGGACGTCACAAGCACAAGACTGAACAAAGAGGTCCTTTTTGTGGGCCAGAAGGTGCTGAAAGGCAGGGTGATGGTGGCAGGCCTGTGTGGAGCACCACTATCATGCAGGGCGTCATAAAACTCATAGACAAAGGTGTGATTTGTTATCTCCACTCTTTTGCTTTGGACCTTTGCTGGGTCATGTAAGATCAGTATGTCAGTAGTGTTACATGTACAAGTCATTTGGAGATGATGATGTGCAGGACAACAGTCACTCTTGATAATAATTTGCAGTGATATCAGCGGATAAAGAATGCAGTTTGAAAGGAATGGCAATAAAAAGCAGTATACTGCCCAGTTTCCTTGACTGAATAAAGTGATTTGATAGTAGATGTGGCAAAGCTTCATACCTCATTGATTCTCTGTGCTCAGTGTTTGTGCACCATGTAACATAATTTAGACGGCATGTGCCCAGATGCGATCCCTTGAACAGGACGAGGTGAATGTTAGAGACAGATAGCAGCAGACATAAAATACAGTCCTTCAAACCACTTACAATATGTTGGGGTTCTCAAGGTTTACTTTAAATGCTGTGGGGAAGAGAGGGCGATGTTATTGACTGTCAGGAGCCCGTTCACTAGCAGCTCATGTTATACCGAGCTGCTGAGCGTTTGTAACACAGTCCCCTGTGCAGCTGCAAAGCATTGTTTCATAAATGGTCTGCAAAATATCTTTAAACCTTCACTAGCCCACCAATGTTACTTTCAGTAATTTAAAGTATGATACAGTTTCTTATATTATCATTTCTGGTGGAATAAGCAGTAGTAGGTGACAGAAATATGCTGGTGCAGGATTTATAGAAATATTTTTTTCCTAAAGATTATATTAGTACATGTTGCATGTGCTCTTTACCAGCTCAACCATTTTTACATCAGCCAAGCACAAACATTTAAAATGTACTTCCATGGCTTTCTTGAATCTGCAACTTTTAGAGAGAGAGAGGTTTTTGCAAATTAATTTTAGGAGAGAAACCCAGCCTGGGTTTTTTTTTTTTTTGGTACTGCATTACCACTGTGCATGTGAAGCACATAAATCATCCTGGATCATGACCTTGCCATGATCTTTCCCATAACCTGATTAACCCCAGCAGCTGGAGTACAATGTGTGCTCATAATTACTGTTATTATTTAACAACAGATGATATAACTTTTTCTAATTACTCCCCAAACAAACTGTATGTGAATCCATGAGAGGCAGAGCGATGGGTGGCCATACAGTAGGGCACAAAGCTGAACCTATGAAGAGGGAGGGGTGAGCGCGCTACTAACCAAAGGAAAGCCTCAGGGCCACGAGACAGGACCCGTGGAGCCCCTCAAGTGATCCCCTAACCACCACGTACAGTTTGTCTTTTACCTCCTTGTGTGTACACAAAGGAGAACTTATCCAAGTCCCCCACCCTCTCCCTTTCACCCCTCATCCCTCTCCCACTCCCACTTTCTTCTATGGCTCCTGTAGTGTAGGCACAGAAGAGTTCCACATGGATCTGTTCACTATTAAAAGGACAGTTAAACATCTGGTCTGGGAGAAGTTTCATATTAAATAATTGTACTTTTGTATGAAAGGCGAGAATATCAGTTCTAAATACTTTTCATAATAGAAGTTAGTATTTTGATACCCTAAGACCCAAGATCCTTAGTGTACGGTCCTGACTTTTGGTTACCACTCTGATTTCAAAGATGTGTGAAATCCATCTGTCATTGTGTCTGAGCTCTATCAGCCACATGTGCTGGATCTGTCACCAGTGGAGAATACAGTAAAATGTTACATTTCTTCTGGCAGGGCCTTGACAACACAGGAGCAAGGAGGCCACACACAGCTCCCAGAGATCCAGCGATGAGAGTAAATAAACCAGGGGAGCCATCCCTGACACCATGTGTGCCTACGCAGACTGCAGACTGGTGGGAAAACAAAGTTGGGTCACGCATGATTACGTCCTCACCTTTTCTCAGGATGCTCTGTTACAGTAGTGTGTGATGCACCCAAAGGTTTGATCTAATGACCTCCCCGTAACATCACTGAGTGTGACCAAAACAGTATAAAATCGTATTAGTTTTAATGTTCATAACCTAAAACTATTTACTGACAATTTTCTTTCCACCAGTTCCACAATTTTGAATGCTTGTCTTGACATCATTCGGCGTTTCAGCCACATTTTTCAGTCATCTGTTTCATGCGCATCTGAAAACAGCTACACTCATATTTTCATCAATCCAGCTGTTTACACAGGCTGTGTAATGGCTCATGTTTCATTCATGCTAGATGTGTGTAAACATCATCTGAAAGTCTGTTTTCTTTCATCTTATGTGCCTAATTAGCTCAACAAATTACTGAGGAATGTCTAGAGCAGGGTGTGCGAGCTCCGGGGAGCCTCAAGCTGTTTGTCTGACATATTTATGACGAGGCTATAATGTTAGTATGACAAGTGTTTGCACTTTTGCTGCAAGTAAAACAAGTGCAAAGGAGTGTTAGATGTATCTATCAAACTGTGTACATACTGTACAGCAGTTGGACAGCTCTGGGCTCTCAGCTGGACAGGTCATTTTGGCCATAAATGCATTAACAAATATTCAGAATTGTTCATCATTCAGGTTTAAACTTCTGCCTGTGGATTGGATCAACGTCAGACATTTAGGAGGTACTCAAGTAAGCAGCAATCAAGACAAATTGTTTATCCAAGAAAAGCCTGTAAACACTGGCCCTGGTTCAGTCCCTCTGCAGGTTCTGTGTAATTGTCACGAGGTCCCAGAGAGCATTCACGTTACAGTATTCCAGAGCAAAGCAAGTCATCGTCACCAGGATTGAGAGTGACAATACTTACATTTCAAAAGCTATGCACTCTGACAAACACATGCCTGAGCTGTATTCCAAAGCAGGATTTGCCCCCAAATTGCTCCGTTGTATGCGGTCCTTCTGTTTGTTGTTGTCCACTGCGGCACATAGACTTTAAATAAACACAGCTTTGATAAGCCAGGGGCCAGACAGTAACCTCTGACCCATAGCAGTTCCGATCGAGGTCCCGGGGCATGAGGTTCACCAGGTGACACAAGCATAGCTCTAAATTAGCAGCCCTTTTTTACACAGGGAGGTTTATAAACACTGCGAGTGGATGAGGGAGCGCTAGTAGGAAATTGACTTTGTTCAGAGTGTGTTAACCTGGAGGAGAGCAGAGGTTAAGAGGCACAGAGCCCAAAAGAGACTTGGGATATCACTATGATTTTCCCATCCAATAGACATCATCATTCAAACAGTCACCAGGGTCCATTGCATACATATATTATTAGATCCTACACATGATTTCATTGCTGAGTATTTTATTTCCTTCTTACTTTCACTAAACATATCCTTGCTGTCCTTTGAAGAGTGTATATGATTCATTTTAAAATTCTGTTTTGCAACATGTCCCAAGGTTCAGGAAAAATAACTTTATACGATATAAATATTTCCTTGTGCAGAACAGGGGTTCTTTCCTCATTTGCAGTTGACACGACCATAGGTGCACCCAGTCACTGAGAGTCTGAGGCCTCTTTGTAGGTTGTCAAACATGCACCAAACCACAAATGATCACTCAAGCAGGACAGGGCTCCTGCACCATAACCAGGCCCACCCCTGCCTTCCCAAAAGTTTGGTATTTATGGCATGTGTTCACATAAACAAGTCTGAACATTGTGTCAGAGAGCGACCGTGGATGAGCTTGCATCTCAAGCAGATCTCACACCTGTCTGAGTGATGCGTGATGTTCTCTCCTCGGCTCTATGGCTCATTTTTATGGTCACTACCCTTTTCAGCTTTTTATTTCTTTTGCCCCTTCCAGCTCTCCCTTCACCATGTCTTTGGGCATGCATCATTTACGATGAAAAAAAAAAAAAGTACTGAACTGATGCATGCTGTAAAGTAAACATGGCTTAGAGATGTTTACTTTTGTCTCTGTGTAATTTCTGGTCCATACAGTAGTCACACTTATACAAGTAGAGTACTGAGTGGAAATCTTTCCAGTGGGTCCTCATCATTTCTAACCATCTACCAGGGTGGGATTGCTCATTTGAATATTTCTTTGCCTGCTAAAGAAATTAGGTATATTTCTGCATCTACTGGTGTTTCTGCAAGTTTTTACTGACTATTTATCACAGGATGTCCTACATTATTTATATTAAGTACTGTTCATTTATTTGTGCACTTAGTGCCCTACAGAGCAGCAGTTTTGGATGTTTCTATGCTACTGTAGGTATATTTAAAAACAGAATAAAAATGGTGCTACAGTAAAAAAAACATTATTTTTATATCGCAATGCATCACAAAAGATAAAACATAAACATTAAAAAAGACAAAATAGACAAAACAACTTTGAAAATATATTCCAAAGTCCTAGGAAAAATCTAATTTAAACATTTAGATAAAATATCCTTGTCTCATAAGTTTGCAGCCATTTTCTCACTGATATCCACTGTAAATGACATTTAGCAAGATTACTAACAGGATTGAGATAGCATTTTTGTAGCTGAGTCACTAAACCTCGAGTCTGAGTCAAGTCTTGTGTCTCCGTTGTTCAAGTCTGAGTCACCAAATAACAGAGTCTGAGTCCAAGTTGACTCACAAGTCCTAAAAATCAAAACTCAAGTCAGACTCAAATCAAAGTCTTGGGCTCAAGTACTACACCACTGGGAGATGCAGTGCACATGTGGCACTGCATCTCCATCTGCACAACAGTAGAAACACTACGTTCTCAGATGACAGCAAGTACAGGCACAAAACGGGTGGGCCGAGCACTGAACTCTGGGACACATCAGAAGATATCCAGCAAAGAAAATCTCTTAATGAAATTTCTTTAGTGAAACAAGGCAGCCTAGTCAAATGCTGGTGCATTCAGTAAAAATGGCTAATCATCAGCACTTTCAAATACAAACCGTTGGAGGAGTTGTCCCAAGCTGTCTGTGCTACCATACTTTTCTTTTTCTTTTGGTACCACACTGGATGAGAGTTGAGTTTTACCAGCATGCTGTAGTGTTAGCCTATAAGTCTCTGTGGACCAGCCAACACTAAGATTCTGCTTTTGGCGTGCCACGTTGATGACATTAGTAATTTGTCACTCTGCAGACACACTGTGATTTATGGCTTTTCCCATGCAGCAAAATGTGCCCTTGGTGTTTCTTTTTTGCATTTAAAACCTATTACTGTAAAAACTGGAGATTACAACATAATGCATGCCTGGAAAAGAGTTGCAGGTTGAGCAAATACAGTGTATTTTATACTAATAAAGTAGCTGGGTTATGGCTAAATGTTTATATTATTTTACAGCTTGCCTTGAGGAGGGAAAATATTTCCATTAACATCCACAGTGATGAATGTGAGTAATTAGCTTGTATTGTAAGCAATATACGTTACGCCTAAAGCTTCACGCTGTTTTGTAATGTGGATTTTTCACTCTTAGAGTAATATTTTAAAAATGTCTGTTTATATTGCTGTGCACTCCCTCTTGTTTTTCATTTCGAGCTGTTGTGTTGAAGTCACTGTTCTGACTGAATATTTGAGGATGGGTGATTCGTTTTAATTTTGCATTTTCATTTTGTGATTTTGATTTGATTTAGATCTTTTTCACTTGATGGATGCTTGTGTGAGGAGGTAAAAGGATGTCCGTTTGATATCAAATGGACGTTTTAGGCCCAGTAAATACTTAAACTGGCACTGAGGGACTGAGCAATGATAGACAACCTACCTGCCAGGCAATGGGCAGCCTTTGTATATTTGCCCAGTGAATGATTTGAAGAAAGACATCCTTGTAAAGGCCACCGGCACTGCTCTCTGAGGGCACTCTGGGTGCTGACATGCCATGTCCATCAACTCCAGCTTGGCTGTCAGCACAGAGCACCGCATCCCTGCCAGCCAGTTCCCTCCTGCCACTTGCTTGTGTGGTAGGCCTACAGTATAAGTAGAGAGGACCAAGAGACAGGGGAGTATAGAGCAAATAAAGATGCCTTTTTGCTAATATTGACACACGCACTCTGTTTGATTTCATTTGCTGAGGAGTCATCACCACCAGGGATATAAATGAAAATGAATGCTGTGCACTGGTACACGTGGATCCTGCTCCAGGTTATTTGTGTGAATGCTGATTATTTATGTGTTAGTGTGTTTCTGTGTTGCGGTAAGGGTGTCTTGTCAATTAACAACAAAATGAAAAACGATCTGTAGGGTAAAGGTCATATTAATAACATCCATTTATGAGGATGTAAATAATTATCACGTTGTTTTTCTTCTTTTTAAAAAGAAACATCAGTAACATATTTAACTTTTCCAGCAAGAACACACCCTGGAAGCGAAGGTCTGTAAAGTTATGATAGTGAGAATGAGTTATACACTTGTCAGCACCAGATTGAGGAGAGTCGAGGGAGCATCACTGTTGATACTGAAGGGGTTAACATCCCCTCCGAGGGCAAGATGAAGTCTTTACTGGGAGTCCCGTCACTGTGGTCAATCTGGGAGTTGTTAGAAATGTTCATTAATCATAGTCCTAATTTGTTTATTGTGCTGACACAGACTGAAGACCATGACAGGGGCAGTGGAAGAGATGAGAACGTCAATAGTTGTCAGTTTAGTGCATGTTAGAGGATCTGGTGGGACTGTCCCGCTGTTACACATGTTGGCAGCTACAGGCAGGTTTTAATGTGGATGTGTGCAACCCTTGTTAAATTCAAATTCAAAGTGAATATAGTATCATTTTTGACAGATAGAAAACACATCATCAAAAAGAATAAAATAAAATGACAGTGTGGTTTAAATGCTGCAAAGCAAATCAGTGACTTGTATAAAGAATGTAATTTCAGAGTTACTGCTTTAGTTTTCTTTAGCAGGAGTTAAATATCAAACGGAAGTTTACATAATTCTTTAACAAAAAAAAAAAAGATTTTTGCATTTGCTCCTGTGTGCACACCATATGCACAATAATAGATTATTACAGATGTAACAGACCTTTTCCTACCTGTGTAACCTATTAGCAAGATTCCCAGGGGCACTTCAGCAATAGACCTAAGACCATGAAATTAAAATTACATTTGAGCAGTGAAGGTGTTTATCTTTTTCATTTTTGTTGAGTAGCAGCCCTAATACGATTAACCTTAAAGACAGACGTGCTAGGATTAATCATTGATATTGTTGCATTACTTTTTAAAACGTACACCATCTTATTATTATTTGTGATGACACCTATTTGTAACATGTGATATAGTTTGCTTCTTTCTAAATATGGCTCAATTTCACATAAATGGCCTTTTCACTTAAAGTTGTGGAAAAATAAAGAAAAAGTTGAAACTGTGAAAGACCTGATTGTTTGGCTTCACCAGTTGCAGATAAGGCTAAAAGTTGCTATGGAAACCCAAGCAACCTGGAACCAGAGTCCAATTTAGTAAAACCACAAAGTCAACATGAGTGCACGCTATGGTTGAGAGAGAAATGAAAAAACATTGTGATTGTCTAGGCAATCAAAATATCTGAAAGGCCTGTGGATCCAGTGACACATCACGATTCATTTCCATCAGCTGAGGTAAACTATCATTCTGGGTCACAGCAGACGCACGATGACACGTTTGCACTATATATAATGTGGGACTGTCACTGCAGAAACCATATTCTTTATTTATCCAAGGAAAGGCCAAATGCTGCAGTGGTTATGTGCTTCCTTTAAATGCTTTAAATCAACCACATCACTTTGGAGAGGAGACATTAAGCTAATATCTTTATGGTCCCACCAATGTCTGACACAAGAACTGAGAGGCACTGTGCGACTGGCAGGGTGTAGTACTGTGGAAACACTAAAGAAAGAGGTGATTTTTAGTTTTGCTTTATTAAACTCTAGCCTAATTATTTCCTTGTACAAAATAAACTTTCATTTATATTCATATAATTACAAGATTGAATGCTCAAACTTGGAGGAATTTGTCTCTAGCAGTTTATGAAAAACCACATTTATATACACAATAGTTTAAACAATTAATTATATAAATGGAATCTCTACACATCCAAGACATATCACAAAGTCTGTGGTGTCCACATCAGGTTGTATTTTCCTAACCCTTCCCAGGTTTAAATAAAAAGGTTTGGTTTATCAGCACAAATTACTGATTCAATCGATATTAATCTAATCATACACAATAAATCAGCATCAACCTTCAGCACATCATACAGTATGTATACAGGAATATATATTCTAATCTGGGCAGATCTGTCACACCATGTGTTATTCTGATCTGGCTGTGATTAGGATGCTTTAAGATGACATTGTTCAGACTGCAGTGGCCAAATTATGCCTAACCAGCCAGAAGTCTGGAGGGCGGTTAGGCTCTAATTAACACAGGACAAAGTGATTTCCTTGGTTGCATCACATGTCGCATGCAATGGTGATTATGATGTAAATATTGCACATGCCTCGTGTGACTTTTTTTTCCCATTAAGGTCTTTCTGTGTCAGGAGCATGACATAACCAGAAAACACAAGCAGATAAGAGCAATATTAAAAGACAGTTTCTGTATCACGCATTTTTATTTAAATTGGATTAAATAGTTTGCTCCAAAACCTACATTTAACATATTTATATATGTAAATATACACATCAAGCATGAAATTAACAACAGTCAGATGAAAATTCTTTTTTTAAACATTTAAAATGACTGAAGAAGTTAAGTCATGACTGGTTGAGTCCTCAGTAAGGTCAACGATCATAAAATGTAATATTGTCATAGCTATGCTCTTCATTTATAGCAAGTCTGACAACAGCATAAAATATTTCAGCACTGCCTTTCCATCATGTCTGACCTAAAGCTCAGACAAACATACCACAATAGCCATGGTAATGTCATTATCAGCACACACTGAATAGGAATCAGGCTTAGGAAAATAGTTCAATATAATAATAGGCTGGTGTGTAAAATACAAAAAAATTAAAACCAAAATAAAATAAATGATTTTACTTGCAGTGCTCTTCAGTGACCTGATAGTTACAAACCAAAATTTTGGTAACTAGAAAGCAGAGCTACCTCTACAGATCTGTGTGGCTGTGGGGTCGGCTCCTAACTGTAAGGTCTGTGGTTCAAATCCCCGTTTCTCCAGTCCACATGTTGAAGTGTTCTTGGGCATGACACCGAACCCCAGGTTGCTCCTAGTGGCTGTGCCATCAGTGTGTGAATGGTTGAATCAGAAATAGAGTAAAGTGCTTTGAGTGCACTTCACTGCATAGAAAAACATAACTATTTAAGACCATTTAGTAAACAAAGAGCTCAGATAACTGTACAAATCTCTGTGTGTAGGAATGTCAGTCATGAAAATCTACAGTTACAGTATTTACACAGCTAGTCATTTGTTGTGAACTACTGAACAGGGAAAACTGACAAATTAGGTGCACGTCAGTAACCGGTAAGGTCACCATAACTTATCAGAACTGATAATGAGGAAGCTTCTTTTTTTAATATATAAGTGTGGAGTAAAGTCCTTTACATTGTGAGCTTTAGCACGGGTGACTCTGGCCACTGGTGTGGTACCTATCCAAGAACAACTTGTCTGAGGTTGTTGCAGAGCTGCAGTTTGACACAGTGATTATAGGTGGTGCTCTGGGTGAGGAAAGCTGCGGTTTCGTGCCGAATATCTGAGAAATCCATTGAGAGCTTTACCTTTTCTGAGGTAGCGCTTGACTGAATTATTTGCCATAGGGAGGAAGTGAGGAAGCTCTCAGTCTGTTACTAGGATCTACATCTCAGCCATACTTCAGTGTGGATAGCAGCGGTCGAAGAGGTACTCAGGTTGTTTACCTAGGCAGTTGTAGTAACGCCATAAGTAAAAATCTTGCATTCATACTTTAACTGCCAAAAGTAAAAATATTCATTAGGTGAAATAGCACAGTTTACATTGATGTATATCATATCATTCTATTATAATAATTGATGCATTATTGTGGACATCACATTTAATGTTGCAGCTGGTACAGGTAAAGCTAATTCTAACTACCTTATATGTTTAGAATTTGAATTACTTCTGGGTATATTGTGAATTTTATTCCAGGTCACTATGAATCAGGTGATTTATACTGTATTTTATTTTATTAACCTCTTTCTGAAAAGTAACTAGTAACTAAAGTTATCAAATAAAGTACAAAGTACAATATTTTTCTCTGAAATGTAGTGAAGTTGAAGTATGAAGTAGCAGAAAATGAAAATACGCAAGAAAAGTGCAGATACCTCAAAATTGTACTTAAGTAAATGTACTTAGTTACTTTCTGTGGATCGACCTGGTGTAAAGGATGTACATCTGTATATATATTATTCATTTCCAAAGTGTGTTGATTTGTACCAACAAAAGATATTGGAAAAGGTGTAGAACAGGGTGATTATGTTTATTAAAATGGGTAATTACAAAGATTTATATTAGTTAAAGGGTGGGAAAATCAAGTTGACTGACACTCTAGACATCACCCACTTTGTTTCACTTCACTCCTAAAGGACCCTTAAGGGGAAAGAAACCATAATCCACTCTCCAATGGTGCCATTGTGTATGGCAGCACTTACCTCATATATACTAGCAGAGACCCTCCACACAATTTCCACGATGGGGGGACTGAGATGTGGGTTTGGGAAAACTATATCTTTCTATCTGAAAAGCCATAATCTCAAACATGTTGCAGTCCATCAGCTGGATACCTGCCACACATAACATCTACTAAGAGGGCTCCAGGGAGCCGTATCACAAACTCAGGTTTTTTTTTTTTCATTTTTGTTCAGACAGAACCACCTTATGACACGCTAAAGCAGCTCAAGCAAAAATCATACACTTGACATGTAACAGCTTGTGTGTGTGTGTGTGAGAAAGAGATGGGTGTGAAGGTGAGCTGACATATGTGTGACATGTTTTGGAGAGAAAACGGCAAGCGTGATGCGTGTCATGACGTACTTCATGCTGCTCAAGACACATAGTAAACTCTATCAATCACGTAATAAATCCTGCTGGAGGGAAAACACAACACGAGATATATGGCTATTTAATGAATGTGAGTTGAGGTGGAGATGTAGTGGACTGGATGAGGGCTGAATGGGGCACATGGGTTCAGCGAGAGTGGTGTGTAATCCACTGGGACTCTGCTCAGCTTCTAGAGCACAAGGCTACATGGGGGTAGACACAAGGCCCTAGTCACAAGGGGTTAATTGTAGGTGTTTAAAGAGCACATGTTGTTAAAGAGCTGGTGAGTGGAAAGAGTTCTATTTATACATGGCAGAGGTAATGAGGTGAAATTATTCTGTCTGACAGAGATGGGATGTGACCACAGCAGGATGGTGGAGACTCTCCTGAACTGGCCTGGACTCCTGAGAATGTTTTCAGTCCAAATACGAGCGCTGAAATGTAAGCTTGCTAATTAATTCCCATTTACATATGGGCAGCTGTGGTTTCCATTGCGCCCTACAGCCTAGGCGCCCCGTCACCGGAGCAGGCGATTGATTGACTAATTAATGGTTCCCCAGATGCAATGATTAAATTGAAATTAACGTAATTGCGTCAGACGGTATTACAACATGGATAACAAATATAACAGGATAACAAATATAAACAAAGGCACACATATGGCAAGGAATCAGAAGAACAACTTGAAGTTTTTTTTATGTATCCCAGAGTTTTACTCCCTTAGTTTTAAAACAAGGGTTTTATGGACAGAAATATTTATCTTAACACAAAT
>NW_018128164.1:80712-98115 GCF_001952655.1 Monopterus albus
AGGCTATTTGAGATTGATAAAGTACAAATATCCCTAGAATGATTAAACAAACATCCTTTGCTCCACTAGAGGGAGCAACTCCATAGGGATCAGACACCCAATATGACACTGTGATACTCTACCAGGGGTTCGCTGGCCCTCTAACAGAAATTCATTCATTCATTTTCATTCATCTTCTATATCGCTCAGTCCCAGCCAGCAATCGGGTGAAGGCAGGGTACACCCTGGACAGGTCGCCAGTCCATCGCAGCCTCTAACAGAAATGCATAATGTAATTTGATGCAGCCTTTGAAACATGTTGTTTTCCTCATCAATTTAATCATCATAAGGTTCATGTGAATGTCAAAGCATTGATGAGTATAAATAAGCATAGAGAGAAGATGAAGAGGTTATAAAAACAATAACTGTCAAACCAGTTTTAATTATCCCAGAAAAAAAAAAATAACAGAAAGTGCTGCCTGATTAAGAATAGCCAAACCAGTACCGTGACCATACTGGGTAACCAGAACAGATCTGTATTTCTTTATTTCCTTTTTAGGTGTATTAGTTATGTGCTATGTATTAACTAAGTTAATAACCAGCAATATGTATTAATCTCTTGCCTCTCGCTGTGTGCAGTATATATACAGCGCTGTATATACAGGTATAATGAAGAATGCAATGCAATTTGTATCGCCACATACTTTTTTTAAGTATGCATTTAAAAATGACTTTTTCCCATCTACTATTTGTGCAACAGAAGTAAAAACACACACTGTGTATTTTACTGGTCTCTAAGGTGTGGTCCCTGGCCAGGTCTGTGGCTCGCTCTGTGCTGAGTTTTAATGGACATTGGATGGAATACAGACTGACTATGTCCAAAGAAGACTCTGTGGTAGCCAGAATTTGATCATTATGAAGGTGCATGTAACTGAAGAAAAAAGAAAACAGCAAACTAAGCAACCCACCAAAATCATCATGCGATTTCTGGACCGCTCCAAAGTGCCATAGGAAGCTGGAGCTCCTTCCTTTGCTTGATTGTTTTCTTTAGTTACTGCTCAGCTTCCTTTAAATGCCTGTTAAGCAGCAATTTCCAAATGATTTTTATACGTTTGGAGAGATGAAAATAGAAAAAAAAAAATAGCAAAACACTAGACAGGCATGAGAGTTTGCTGAGGTTGTGATTAATAGATACATAAAGCAATGAAATATCTGTCATTCATGGAGCGTTTTCCCCTGGCACTCAGGTTACACGGACTAAAACAGCATTTGTCTGTGTTAGTGAGGGCCCAGTTTTTACCTTTCCTGTCTGCTTGCTGGTAGAGGAGAGAGACCAGAGCTCTATGGTGCGACAGTCAGTGGCACCCACCCTGTATTTCCATCAGCGCTTGCTGTTTGTGCCAAGGCTGAAAAAGGTGAGGTGGCTAGCTCATATGAGGCGGTCCAAGCTAAGTGAGAGGTCACTTCACTCTAGGTTTGGACAAGCAGTATAGAGCCACTCTATGTGAACTCTGATACAGTACCCATGATGACAGCTAATACATTCAAAGCTTAAAATGCTTAGCATGACATATTATCTGCTTTTGTAACATTGTAGCAGCAGAGGATAAATAAAACTCATCACTGGTGATATGCTTTCCCTCACTTAATGTTGATAGTTAAAACATCATGAGATGGATACCTATTTCATTACGTGTGCTTTTGATTTAAGCACAAGAAGAGCGGCCTGCCTCAGGCAAACCCACACAAAACGGTGATTCACTGCCGTTGTGTAAATATTCTTTTTGGCTCTTGTCTTTTAGTTGTGTCTCAGTATGGCTTTTCCAGAGTAAGGGTGAGCTACTGTGGTCATATAGGGCCTGTCTGGGCCTTTCTCACTTCATTCATTCATTTCAACTGCACAGAAAAAATGCAAAACTTCTCTTTCTTAAAATTTGTCTAGAGAGGTAACTAGTTACAGGTTATAATTACACAACACATGCACCCTCACTTATTGTCATCCTAAAACCTGAAACTAAATGAGAACCATTTTGGCACACAGTCTGAGCCTAAATACAATCGTTTGTGTGTGTGTATTATGTAAATGAATCATTATTTCATGCTTCAGAGTTACCATAAACCAATGCATTAAATTCAGGTCTCAGTTCAAAATTTTGAAGCAGGTGTGTAGTAGTAGGAGGAGATTTGTGGTGAAATTTTAAAAAAGCCTTTAGATAATTATCATGTCAAAGCAAATATCCATGGCAAGGTTGGAGGAACACAAGGTGCATGAAACAAGTAAGGATTTAGCTTAAATTAAACTACAACAGAGGAGAGCTTTCTGCAATAAACAGAACTAAAATGCAGTGGGTAGCACTCGTCTGAACAGCTTGACTTTACTGTCACTGGATCATTAGCTGGTGGGTTTACTGTTTTATAATGAAATCATCTTTATATAAGATTAGATGCTACCTTTTTGCCCACTGTGGCCACAAAATGGCATTAAATAAGTAAATAATAATAAAGATGGTCACTGGAATTTTGTTTTATTGTTTGTCATATATATATACATACTGACATTTCACTAGTTGTGGTGTTGGTTTTGGTATCACATTAGTAGATGTGTGATAGTGGGATGTTCATGGAAAATGTACATTTTGAAAAATAAAACAAAACACACACTGAGCCTTCAATTACATTTTTAAAAACATAAAATCAGTCACCATTTTTTGGGGTGTATGATAAACTGCTTGGTAAAGGAAACCTAATATTCTATTGTTACACAGGAAAGAAGAAAAAGTGGCAGACAAGCATGTGTAGCTCTGTTTAAATATTATACAGTAAATTAAAACACTTGAATGTGTCTCCATAAAGGGCAGTTTTAAACTTAAGAAAACATACAGTACTTCTACCAATTGTTAATGAATGAGAATGATGCCATTAAAATTATGTTGTTTGAACATTTAGAGGTTTACATGTGTTGATTATCATTACTAGAAAAAAATTATAAATACAAAATCTGTTCTTTTGCAGCATCTAGCCACATTTTGTAACGGACAGCCACGTTTTCAAATCTCAATGTTTACTGATTGTCAGGCATTTTAAAGAAGAATCCCGAGGTCACCACCTTGTGTTTAGTTTGAAACAGTCACTATTAATTATTCTGCTAATATGCTGCATTTATTTACATAGTAATGATTTACTGTTAGTGTAGATAAATGCACTAGAAAATATCCATGGTTTGGTAATATCACTTCCAAAGTGACTTTAAGCACTTGCTCAACTCTCAACCTCTAAGCACCTACAGCTCCTGTAAGGAAACTCATCAATATGTCCTGCAATTAAGCTACATTTCATCAACACCAATCCAAACATGAGTAATAGAACTACTGTATGTTTGCTGTGTTTTGTTTTGGAAACCCTGCAGTGGCCTTTTGATGGGAATCCCAGCTCTGTCCTGGTTAGGCAGCTGCTGGAGAGATCATCGTCTGTGTTTGCATGGCACCCGCTGTGAGGCCTAGAGCACCATGGGGGAAGCTATCCCAGATAATTTCCATAAATATGAGTAATGTGCCCCATTTCCACTTTGGTGAACGGCCCTCTGGGAGGACATGAGGATAAATGCATACGCCATGACATCCGCAGACCAATAACTTATCCGCAAATGTGTTTCAGGATTTACAGATATTTGTTTATTGCTGTCTAGCAACATTTTAATGAGGACAGAATCTGACCTCCTGACTGCAGTTTCCCTCTGGAAAAAAAAGAATGAGAGTATTACAGTACATTGATAATAACGCATATGTTTGGTAACTGCTGATTTATCAGGTTTTATTTTTTATTTGTATTAATTTTTATGTTTTACTGTTAAACACCTTGTAACGTAGCTTTAGAAAGGTGCTATATAAATACATTCTGCTTGCTTGCTTCATTTAAGCCCCTCCAGCCTATGGCATGTTTCATACGGGGACACAGAAATGAGCATCTGTTTAAAAGATACAACACTAATAACTAACAACACTTCAAATTGGGATTTTTTTTATCTTATTATGTCTTCAAAACTCACACTAATGTAGAAAGTTCTGTTGTACAGAAAAATAAAAACATTAAATCTGAATTGGATGAGGAAAAATTAAACAAAACAAAATAATGCTTTTGTGAGGTAAAGAAAAAAAATACCATTATAAAGAAGACACACACAAACTTCATAATCCTCTTTTTAGTTTTATTATCTCTAAACAAAACAACAAAATGACTAAATATATAACCCTGTGCCGCAGTAAGGTGCTCGTTTCTGTTTAACATGTAGGATAAGCAGTAACATACACAATACAATAATGTTAAAAAGAGAAAAGACATGTTGCCTTTTTTACATATCAGTATTGTATATATCTTAGTTTTACATTGTCAGTGAAAATAATATTTATATTAATGTTTATTTCTATAAAGCAGGAGAAGACAATGACACTGGTGATGGCTGAAAACTGCAATTCAGCACTTCTCCACTAAGTCTTAGAAAGGATTTTGAACTTTAGATAATATTTAATGCAAAATAACAATATTAGAATTACATTTACAGGCTAATGGTGCAATATGTGTACTTTAAATTCAATTCATGAAAACAAAAGAGAACAATTATTTAATGAAAATGTCAGTGTTTAAATATAAAAACTAAAACAGGCTTTTTATGTTTCAGCAAGCATCTCAGCTCCTGAAATTCATGTCACTGCATTGCAGCTGTTACAGATGTTTTTTCCTATGGGGAGAGTAGGGTCAAAGGGCAAGACCTCCAGTGCACTTGATGGTGTACTGACTAAACCCAGCATAAACTTTAAACACCAACATATTTGAGTTGATTTTAAGTTATTGTTCACCCAGCTCAAGCATCCCCTGTACCTCCCCTCCATCACCTCCACACACACACTGCAAGTTCACCTCTGCTCGGGACAGTAAATCAAACTCCTCCAAGGAAACCATTTGTAAAAGCCTGACATCCGGCTTCCTTCTTCTGATTGCTGATTACACCTCAGAGTTTGTGAATGCAGCTTTGCTACTCACCTCAGGACTAGTGCAGAAACCTCCAAGCTGTAAATTAAGCACATACATTATCTATGACCACAAATTTGATCCGCTGATCACCATCTCTTTGCAGTGGGCGATGTGAGGCCTCCTGGCCTGGAAATGATGAAAGAGAAGAAAGTGCTTAATGACTTTAACAGCATGTTGAATCCCTGCCTTGTCTAATATTAAATCACTTCTTATATTTCTTGCAGCTGGCTAAGTCTTGAATGTCAACTCAGACATTTGTCACAAACAAGGCCTTAAAAAAATACAAAGCATACCTCCAAATTTGTCAACACTGGGCATTAACATGCATCAGTGGGTGCCTGGGCACATTAATGTTGGTGAATGCCCTCAGTTTGATTAATGCCATAGACATAACATATAATACACCCAGGTCAGGAATTTTTCCTTTAGTGCAGTGGCTTTTCACTGTCAATTCATTATCATGGCTTGTTCATGGGGGGTGACAGTGGTGTGGTGGGTAGAGCAGTCAGAACCGAAAGGCTGAAGATTCGAGTCTCGATGCCTGGTGTCCACATGTAGAAGTGTCCTTGGGCAAGACAATGATCCCCCAAGTTGCCCGTGATGGCGGTGCGTATGCACGCAGCGGCCCGGGGCCCTCGGCTCCAAATGTAATTTCGTTGTACATGTTACAATAAAACAAAGCTTCTTCTTTCTTTCACCTTTTAAGTGTGACATTCAACAAAACAACAAAAACAAAAACAATCTCCACGTGAAGTGTATCGATGTTGTTTGAATGTTATTAGTGGCATCTTGTCTTGAATTTTGTTACATGAACACAAACTTATGTGCAGAATAAATATTAGTGGAACAAATCGTGTGTCTTTTGCTACCTTAACTGCTTTATGAAACTTAAATGAAAATTAAAGGTGAAAATAGTACAATTTCACATCATTTTCATTGGGTTATGTATAACTGTGACTAATAGTTTAGTTTAAAGTCCACTGTGTAAACATGTGCCTGCTTCTAGTTATCTCTCTCATTAAACCTCTTTGTGTAGGCAACCTTATTTCTTATACCAAGGAGTGGATATTTGTTTTATTTGTTGAAGCTATTTCCTCCTCCACTCTTCAATGTTTCTTTGAATGAATACAGCGCTACATTTATTAATAGTAGCAGATTTACTTTCACACTACAGACCGGGGTTTGCATCCAGCCCAGTATATGATTAGGTTTAAGCAACAAAAACACTTCGTTTATAGAAAGATGGCACTTCTGGTTACATGTAAAGAAACACATTGTGTCTGAAATCACTTTTAACTTTTGCTCCAACAAAACCAAGCTCTTCTCTAACCTTAACCACATGCTAAGAGCTTAAACACACCCACAGACTGTGTAATAAGGCTTAAGTCACTGTGAGTGGATATTGTAGATCTATTGTCAGTGAACAAACCACTGATACATTCAGTATGAACTTTCCTACAAAACACATTTGCTATTAGTTTTCTATAGACATCATACATTGCCACCTGACACTGCTGTAAGCACCATCCATGTCCAACTCTGAATGTGTTGCAAAAATAGGTAAAAGGCCTCTTTCATCAGTAATTGATAGGTGCTTGCTTTGGTTCAGTGGTCTTGTGTCACTCTTGCCACTATGTGTTCGGAATATATCAGAGCTGGAGCGTGGTGTGAAGGAGGGGAGATGATGGAAACAAGTGTGTCATGACCAGAGAGAGTGGCACACAAGACGTGCTTGTCAGGATGACTAATAGCCTGGGGCAACAGGTCTCACTGTGGGGTGTTAACAATCAGCCAGTCCTCAGGTTGTAACCTGACAGCCAGCCACATGACTTGGATATGAGTTGGTCACCTGCACTTTGTATGGCTCAACAGGAACTTTGTCTCGCCAAGATCTAATCAACTGGTTTCACTGGTTTCAGTGCAAAAATAACACACTTCCTAATTATAAAAATGCTTCACAATACATTTGAGTTCCTTTGATCACAGGAATCATGAGAACATACAACGGCTTTAAAAACAATTTAGCAGTGAAATGAAATGACAGACATTTCTATTATTACATGAGCACAAATCAAAACCATGGATTATTTAGTCTAGTGGCTGAAACTAAGGATCTTTATTTGACAAGTCAGCTCAGAAACAGTTCATCAATTCAAAGTGACATTTACACTCCCAGTAACCCACAGGGGGTAAAAAGAGCAACGTGTGCGCTCACATACTGCGCAACAATATCCCTTTTATGTTTTCAGTAATTCATGGTTGCACTCTCTACACAGTAGCCAGCAGCTTCAGATCTATAACATTATTATTTATCATATATTTTTAATCTTATTAAAGTGAAGTGTTCTGTGATATGTTGTACAGTATAATTAGATCAGTAGGTATTACATTGATTGCAGAAAACTGTCTTGCCTAGCAATTACCTTAAAATCTTAGCGTGGGCTGGAACAATGTACAATGTGTAGACAGCCACCGGTTGGGCCACTTTGTTAGATGCTGTGGTGAAAAAGCGTTGCCCAGCTTCCTGTACGTGTTGAATTTCCTTTCTGTAAATGCGACTTAATCTTTCTTCCCAGAACTTGTTCGGTCACTATGTACACATTAAAAGACATCTTAACAGAAACATTTACGACCACATGGTCGCCTCCTAAAAATAACCCTAAGAAAGCAAACATTATTTTGGCTCCTATTTGCCTTGGCTCTTTTTTTTAACTTCAGTTTTGAAATTGGATGGTGAATGCCAAAGATAGTGACACGTCAGACTTAGCATCACATGCTGCCACAGTGAGAGATTCATGCACATGTCAACACAGAAAAGGTGTTCCTTTTTTAAAGACCAGAGTAAATGTGATCTCTAAAGCAGACACATCAAAAATTAAAATGTATTCAAATGATGTAGATATAATTTTTTAAATTTGAGTTTTAATCACTTTTTAAGTAGCTTTAACTTACATTTTACATTCCTGGGTTTGCTGTAATTCACTATCCATTGTGAAACAATTGCATAACATCTGGTCCTGTACACAAATTAGTATGACCATACTGCAGAAATACACGTAGGTATATAGTACATGTTGTACAGATACTGTAGACGTCTATGAAAAGAGATCTGAGGTTGAGTGCTGTCCGGAGCGTTAACTTTAATGACATTGTCCACAAAAGGTAAATACAGAACTGCTCCACACCCACACTCAACTGGCTACTGGTTTCCATTTTGCCAACACTGGTTGACGTCTCTTCCAATTATTCCTGTTCATTTACACATCAGTGTAACGCTGAAGCTTGGGTTTGTTAAAAGAGTGTTAACAGCCAATTAGTCATGAATAGAGGTGACAGATTTTATGTTGCCCCGGAAGACAAGCGTTTTCCAGCAGTGTTTTATTTTCCAGGTGTGTTAAGTTGTTTTTATATGGTGTGGGCAGACAGCCTTGACCACCGAGTAAACACCATTGTAGAATGTGTCAGGATAATAAAAAGGGACCATCAGAAATTTGTTGTGAGATTGAATTGACACCTATTCATAAGAGAATCAGCTTGGTTATCACCGTCAGTTAACTTAATAGTATTGACACAAAACATGAACTTCTTGTTAACTGTTACTTTAATATTTCCATCTATGTATGTGTGTAAAACAATACATGATTGGAAACCTTTTGCACTTTGCTGAGGTAGTTGCACTGGGAAAAGCAACTTGTGAAATGACACCTTGGTCAAATTTCACAATAAAAACACGAAGCATGTGTCTTAGTGTAAATGTACACTGTATTGTCTCATACTAAACTTTGAATAAAAGTAGTGGACAGAAACGTGCATTAATTTGCATTTCCTTTTGTCCTTTTTCTGGAAATACCTTTAAAATATACACAAAATTTGCTGCAAGAATGTAACATCAGAAGCTTAGATCGAAAAATCTTTTCACTTCCTTTAGAGAATGACTTAATCATTTATGGTTTCATACTATTAGTAATGTACCATTACATTTTACAGGGTTTGATTATATCAGTAACCAATGGAATATATTTTCTTTTTAGAAATTTATAGGCCCTGAGTTGTGATTATAACTATAAGTGTATTTTATATGGTTGTAGAATTCCAGATTGTGCCTTTTAATACATGCAGTAAGGTGACGTGCTTGACTAAAATCTGGCATAAACGCCATGTTATGTTAAAACCTAAATAATATCTGTATCATATTTCTCTCAAGGCAGTTGTTTTTCTGAGTCATTCAGTAATCTGAAGGGAATATTTTTTCCTCCAATCCGGCAAAGTGACTGCCTGAGGTCTTGGCAAAGTCCTGCACAGTCCGGGAATAATTCCACTGAGCACTTGTGATTAAGTGCCTTTATTTAAACCCGTGAAGTCAAACGAGCAATCAGAGCCAAACCAAGGTTCCAAACTTCCTCAAAATCATGTTGCTGGAAGCAGTGAAGAGTGTTACTGACCGATTATCATCATTTCTCTCCTGTCAGCTGGTGCTGCACATTATACTTTAGTTGTTAGATTCAATAAAGTTACAAACTTTGTAATTAAACAAAAGACACTTGAGGTCTTGCGTTTTCTTTTAATACTCATTAAGAAACAGCCTACATGTACACTTCTAAACAAGACGAAATACTTTTATATTATCACTGTAGCACAGACTAAATAGTTTTGCATAATTATGGGATCATCTCGTAGACTGACATCTGGCACATTCTGTCTCTTGGCCTCATTCCAGATGTCTACATTGGCCTCATGTCACCTGTGCTACTGTGGCTGTACTGGTGTGTATAATACACTTAATATTTTATACATGTAAAATAACATGATTTCTCATTTATCCCCTCAATATACACATTGTATTAGGTTTGAACAAGTGAAGTAAGACATCAAAATCTGGTGCAGAGAGAAGAGAGAGATGAACAAGAACGAATGACAAAGCTTGTTTTGTTTTCTGTGGTTTTTATGAATGAAGTTACCTTTCCTGTGTGCTGGCAGCCTGGTCTTGTTTCTGCGTGTTAACAGAAATTCCCACATTCTCTCTGTCTTGCTCACATCGCTCACCCTGATGAACCAATAGTGTCAAGGAAGTTCGGTAATGGAAGCATTTTTATTTAGCCTTCTTAGAAGCACCCTGTGATATGCTGTGTGATAATACAGTGTACATTAGTACCTCGTGATTTAACGGCCAAATGGCTGTTTTAATTCACTGTATCATTTTAAACAAACAACCAAATGCTCAATGAAACCGATAAACATTTAGACATTATTTGTGAGACACACAGGTATGGCTGTTCAAACACCAGGAGACACCAGATCACCAAGATGAATAAATGTAAAACAGGAGGGACAAAAAAAAAAAAGCAGATCATCACAAAAAGGCCAAACAATACAAATAAACCTAGGAACCTGAGGCCATTCTAACTAGATATGGTTAGCTATTCCAGGATTTACACATTAGTGCTATTAGACTTGCACATTTAGTGGAACTAATGTAGTATAAATACAGGTTTTAAAATAGTCTACTAACAAAATACAAGCAGAATTATACAATTAACAGCTCAGAGCTTTGGCGATGCTGCTCTTGTTTCTGTGTTTGTGTTGTAGCTGCACATACATGTATTTCTATATTTGTGTGTCTACTATTTCTAAAAGAGTGTGTGTCACAGCAGGTTCAGACAACCGGCACACTAACCTGTTTAACTCACTTGGCGCCTAAGCCATTGATGGGGGCCCTTTACTGCTCCCAGTTGGTCCAGCCCCTAAAACAAGCTCTCAGGCTGTGGCAGTGGTTAGGCCTCATACCAAGCCTCCATTCACCTCACCAACCCTGCTGTGTATTTTCAGAGGCATTAGAGGAAACACTCGACAGGGCTTATCAGATCCAAACAGTCGCACGTCTTTGTTATTTTACACACAGGCCTCCTCTTAACTCTGCCTCATTTTCAGTAATTGTTTTCTTTCTAGCTTGGTAGAATAACACGGAGAGCTACATTTAACACGAGTGGTAAGGGAATCCGTCAGTGTAAACAAGGCAGATACAAAGCACACTGGGATTTTATCTGAGCCTTTTCTGTTATTCTGTGTTTTTTAAGGGCAGGGCTGGAGCAAATATTGGAGTGTGCACATATTTAAGTAAAATTGGTGAAATCAAATACAAGTCATTTGATGCAGACGCTTCAATCTCCCTTACAGACTTGGACCTATTACTGCTTTGCTAAACTCTGAAAATAAAACCCACTGATTATTTATTCATTTAGGTGGAAGGTCTGTTGTTAACAACTAAATTCATAATGTAAGCAGGTAAACTTTACTTCTTGAAAGTCTTTGCAGCTTTCATGAACAAGCTGTTGAAGTGAAAGTATTCTGTGGCACTACAGTAAAGACACTGTAGTACACTTGGTAAACATGGTGGCAGTGTTGCACTGCCTTTGGGACACCTGGAGCTCTTGGTGTCCCTCAGTACTAAGCAGATGCAGACAATGCTGAGGATTATGAAGCAGCCGTGTGGATCAACATGCGGTGACTTTACCAAATTGCAACGTGCCGTGTACAGCGCACATCAAGTCAGGCATGCTGCAGATTGTAATGTAGAGGCACAGGCAAAAGCAGCTGTTTCTGACTTAAGAAAATAGTATGGGCTGAATTATTTGAGATTTACTCAGCTTTCAATATCAAAAGCGAGAGCTTCCATAGAGAAATCAGTGAGTTTTAAGCAGGCAGAAAATGTTTGCAGCCGCTCATGTCTGACAACACAACCTCTGTTCAGCTGCAAAGTCCTCAGACAAGCCAAGGTTACAGCCTAGTATCAAGGCCAACATCATCCAAATCCCCCAGTACACCTCCTCCTGCTGCCAGCAGGAGCTCTTATAGATGGACTGGTTTCCACTCTGCCAACTGCGCCATAAAATAAACACACAGTAAATCCAGCATGATTAACAGTAATCATGATCACGTCACTGCTAATGCACTGACTGAGGGCCATACATCAAAATCTGACTGACTGAGACAGTTGTCTGCACATGAGGAGTGGGTCAGCACAGTCAGGAGGACCTTTGAGAACTCTACTGGGATAACAAGTTCAAGTTCACTATGTGTGAAATTAAAAAGTAGTGAATGAGTTTCAGACATGACCCAAAATGCAATACTCAGCATAGGCATTAGAGATGGTAACCTTCATTTTAATTTTCTTATTTGGAGTGAGCAGCATTTGAAAATGTTTTTTTTTTGGGGGGGGAAAGACATTTATTTAAAAAGGCTCCACCAGTAATAGTTTGACTAAAAGGTCCCTTAAGGATTGTAACTTATTGTTGGGGATTGGATTACAGCTAAAATTAGCCACCAGACCCAATTTATTACTCAAATTGAGGATTCTGAAAAAGCTGGTAATGCCCTCCCCTTTATATAACCTGAGCTGAACATATAGTATTGAACTGGCCTGAGAGACTTGGAAAAGCAGTTACAGTCTCATGGAGGTGACAAAACAAGGGTCTTTCCTTACTTAACTTATTAAACCCACTGAGGCGGTGAGTTAATAAACAATAAACCAAAATGTCACTTTCTATCTTAATTTTAAAACAAAAAGCACCACAGTTTCAGAGCTATTAACAAGCTCTTCGTAGTTAAAGAAGTGTAATACGTATTTTATTCATAAAAAATATATAGTCCTAATATGGTTAATTTAACTGTAAGTTACAATGTTTAATATGGCACTGTAGTTTTTCATAACTCAATATTTCTGTCTATGAGGTCTATCACATCAGTTTATTGTAATAAATCATTTGCAGATCTGTTGAACACAGTTCTCCTTAGTGTGAAACCAGGTCTCCAGGCTCCTATACATGTATTATTTTATCTTTTATGTTAATTCATTATCATTCTACTGATCTGTCTTTGAACATACAGTGTTTCTCCAGAGGTTTGCACACAAGGTCAACTGAAGGCAAATGTCTGTTTGACTGAAAAGTTGTTTCTTCTTCATTATTTAAACACAGGTGTTGATTGACTCCACCCTCTGTTTGTTGTTTTAAATATGAAACAGACCAAATGGTGCCTCTGCTGAGTACACTTAGGCAGAACCTCTGGACACACAACAATTATCAGAAATTATTTTACTATATCCCCCTGCACCTGCCCCAAGCACACACATACACCCACTTTTGTAGTTTTTCCACCCTCTAGATTCAAATATGCACAATAGAGGATAATAATCATTTATAGTCAAGCAGGTCTGAGACTTGAAAATGTGTATCGGCACTGCTGCCAGGAAACAGTCTGCCCTGCTACATTGCTGTAATACATGGAGACATGCACAGTCCTGGCTTTGGATATAAGAATACAGGCCAGACACCTCTTTCTCCCCTCTCCTAATGTCATGCACTTCTCCCAAGCAGGGCGTGTCTCAATTTGCAGTGTCTGTATGGTTAAGCAAGAGAGAGAGACTAGTTTTCTGCACCCTGCATCCCTTCAATATGTGCAGACAGCAACAAAGAAGCACAGAAATGTTGTCTATCTGCAGGCGCCAAAATATGTTAACAGCTTTCTGTGCTTTCTTTCTTTCTGCTTAGATGACCTGAATAGGTTTTGCTTCCCTGGGTGCAGTATGGATTCCTGTGCATCTGTGGTTGGCACAAATACATCTTGTGGAGCAGATGTTGGCCCGTAGCACTGGCATCCTTCAAGCCCACACCCATTGCTTGCTACACTCTCTTCACCACTGACATCCTCCACTCTGACCAAAGACTGCAAACACCAGTGAAACGGACCACACACACTTTCAGTTTTTCAGTGAGCTGCTTGGTGCAGAAGCACAAGGAAGGGAACACACACACAAAATTAAAGATGTTAGCAGCAATTTTTTGACCATATAAATTATAAGTACATTCACATGCATTCAAGGTCAAGGTCTTTACATTATGTAATTTTATGTTAATACATTGCTCATTAATTTAAATGCTGATTGCTGCTGAAAGTGTGAAGAAATGCAGCAGTACAGACAACAAAGACACAGGACCCCAACAGTTACATCACATCATTAAATCTGTGTAGATGGCACAGCAATGCAGTAGGTGAGGTGCTGTAAGAAGTGGGCTGTTTGTACTGCACGACAAAGTGTACTTTGCAGACCTCTACGGGTTAAAGCCATATGTATATCATGGCCAAGCTGTACAGTAGCTGACCACTCAGTGAGCGATGCCAGCTGACAGCTGGGGTCACAACATTTGTTATAAATCCTAACTCACAGCCTTTTGTTTTTTGCCTGTCAGGGGCTGCCGCAATTTACCTATTAATTCCCACATAAAAGGAGACATCAGCTCAGATTAAGCTGAAGCAAAGGTTACAATATGAAAAGGTAGGTAGGTGTGGTTCCTGCAAAAGTATAATTATCTTTGCAGCGCAAACTACACAATGCGCTGTGCTTCCTAGATCACTAGAGCAACTTAAGACAGCAACAAACATCTCAGCCAGGAGTGTTTAAACACCTAATTAGGTGAAAGCCCAAGGCACCAATTAGTCACTGATGCAGAGTTTTCCAAGTCTGCTATTCTATAAATTCTGCAGATTTAAAACATCTTTGCCAACACTCTCAGATTACCAGGTCATCCTATCTGCTCTTCCTTCAAGCTAGCAGTCTCACCTAATAAGATCTATAACCTAATGCAGCAATGGACTGAAGGGACCTGAACACAGGTGGCAAGTGCCATCTCCAAAGTAAATACTGTATCTGTCCAAACATATATATAAAAAAAAGGTCAAGTTGTCCCTCTGCACTTGATTCAAAGGGTGTGGCTGAGGCACACATAGGACAGAGTATTCCTCTATGCTAACACTCATTGTGCCCTGGGTGGCCATTATGCCCTCTAGTTGACTCCACTAGTTTTTGTTAGACCTCTGTGGTCAGACTGGTTTTACAGGTGTGGTTGCAGCAGTGCCCTTTGCGCTAAAGCTTATGTCAAACATGCAGCGTACAGTAAACACCTTTTCCAATCCATCTAAATATGAAGAGAAGACCTGGAATAGGGACAGGGTCAAAAACAGCACAGCCATGACTCAAATGGCCTTTTACCTGTATTTGAAATGAAGTAAATCCACCTCCTGTCAATGCAACATTTGCATAATAACCACAGGTGAACACTATCTTCATGATCTATTGACTCTGTGACCAAATGAGGCGAGTACATGTTGTAATGTAAGATGTCAAAAGCATAAAAACTGAGCAGTTAAAATGTAAACACGATCATGTCAGAACAACTATTAGCACAGCATGTTTTATAAATGAGACGTTTTATAAAAACATTTCTTTACAGGAGCAACATGAATAAATCCCTTAGTCCTTAAAGCTTTTATTTCGGACTCAAATAGGAGTTACAGTAAAATTGTATGTTAGTGTAATATGCTAGCTCTCGGTGTCTGTGCGGCCAGGCCAATATTTTCTTTTTGCAGATGTATTGCTGCAGATATATGGTTGATATGTTAGACAGAAATGCCAAAATATATGTGGGGTAACTGAAACATATAGTTTTCCGTCAGAGAGCAGCCGCAAGTTCATCTTCTAAATAAAAAATTTCCCCATCAGTATATATCCTTGTTGCAATTAAGAATACAAAAAGTTGTATCACATCTGTAGATGTGGGATGGCAGGGTGTTCATAGAAAATGTACATCTTGAAAAATAAAACAAAACACCTACAGTAGGCCTAGCTATTATTTTACAGGTCTACTCAAATGTAGTTTATCTGCCTGCGCCACTGCTCTGCAGTGAAAACCAGAAGACAAACTGAGCCATCAATTACATTTTGAAGATTAAAAACAAAATCGGTCACCGGTCACTGTTTTCTGCTCTCTGGGGCCTATTTATCATGTACCATGGGAAAGATTGATGACCTGGGGTAGTTGAACATCAGTTTCGGGAGTTGATGCAACAGCTAGCTCATAATTTTTGGCATGAGAAGAGATTAAAGTAAACTGCAAACCAGTCTGAGTAATAAAGCATTTTACATTTCCTGATCCTTTTGAAAAGTCAGTCACACAATGTAGAAACAGGTGTGAGGTTTGTTTGTCTCCCATGTTTGTTTATGTAAATATGTCTGTTTCATCAGGCATATTTTTACTTCAGTGTTTTGTTTTTCCTCAGCTACTAGGAAAAGTGAAGGGTTAATGTTTAAACTTGCAGGTGTAATCATTTATTAACACCTTTAAATGGCCATGGATTAATTATTTTCTTTTAAAGTTAAAAACAGATAAACCAATGTGTGTATTTGGTTTGGTTAACAAATAAAAGTTATCTTGGCTGATATTCTCATTAGATGTTTTATATGAAAGAGTAAGCATTCAGTGGTTTGTATGAAACAAGGAAACACAAGGTGTGAAAGGAAGCAGAGCTACAGTGTCAACACAGATAAGGTCCTTATTTAATTTATAGCTAAGCAAATATATTACAGGAGGTCTCCAGCTCAGGAGAGGAATATGCTGATTTATTATTTACAGTTTGTCTATGCCAACAGTCAGTAGACATTTCTCTGCACCTGTTTTTACAGCTAACTTACTAACTAGGATCTGGGAACAGTATTCTTCACCACCGCATGATGTTTCTTTAAAAAAATTTTTTTTGACATTCCTTATTTTTCCCATCAGAGCAAATAAAGTAAAGGTTTAAGTAAAAATGTATTTTAAAGGGATTTTATATGTCCTTATAGCTCTCCATCTTATAGTATATCTACATAACCTTTTCTAGGCAAAGATGATCATAAGATATATTTTATTGACCGTCTTAGCCAAATCTGTGGTACGCTCCACTTTCTCTAAGTACTGATCATATTTTTTTGAATTTATTTAAAGTTTATAGCACTAATTATACCTCTAAAGTACTTTTTTAACATTTTGTTTGACAAATGCTCCACATTACATTCTTCAGCTAGGACTAAACAAATATAATTTATATAAACTTTGCTGAAGATAGTTTTCCTAACTGAAAGCAAACAACACAAATCAGGAGGTTATTATGTTGCATATTTTTTGTGCGTGTGTGTGTGTGTGTGTTTGTGTGAATCAAATATAAACTGAATGTATTTAAGGTTCTAAAGTCTAAAGACTTCACCTCTCATCCAAGAAGCTTCTTCACATTTGATTGACTGTGGGCAGTGTCAGGTATTTATCCCCTGTGGAGTCATTAATGCCTTGAAGGCTGTAGGAGTCATCCGGTCATCACATGGGTCTTTAGAGTTGTATGAGGTGGGAATTTGATTTGATTTAATTTGATTTGATTTATTCTTTCAAGCATGTAAAACAGTTGATATTACAACACACATAATTTTACACATAATCCAATATCAATTTGCTTATACCTAGTACATGCTTGAATGGAGTAGGAAGAAGTCAGACTTATCCAGTCCTACCCCATAACATCATCTTACCATCA
>NW_018128164.1:99556-101506 GCF_001952655.1 Monopterus albus
TTCACTATCTCTATAATTTCCTTTTCAACAATTGGCTTCAGAAACATAGAACACATATTCCTTTCAATTGTATTGTTATTTATATTGACGTCTGTACAAATGGTACTTGCTAAGCCAGGACCCACATTCACAAAAAACCTATTAAACTTCTCAACTACATCCTCCAATCTGTTGACCGGTGTATCATTGTCCATAAAATATTGAGGGTAGTTACTCCTGCTGGTACTGTTTCTAATCAATTTATTTAATATATTCCAAGTACCTTTCATGTTATTTTTATTATCCTCTAATACTTTAGAGTAATATTGTTTCTTACATATCCTCAATAACGCAGTTAATTTGTTCTTATATAACTTATATTTTTCTTCCGCCTTCTTGGATCTGTCCTTTATGAATTCCTTATATAACACATTCTTCTTTTTACATGCGTTCTGTAATCCCTTACTCATCCACGGTTTCCCACTGTAATTCCTCTTGTTTTTATACTGCTTACGAGGACAGTTCCTGTCATATACTTCCATGAATGGGTGTTAAATTGTTAGGATTTCACTGGTTGGTAAGTGGCTGATAGGTAGAGTCACTGGCCACCTCCACTATTTAGAGGCGGTCATTCCAGTTTGACATAAATGGCTTTCTTCACTACTGTTTTATCTGTCCACTCTGGCCTAGATTTGTACATTGCTGTCATCAGATGCAGGTGTACCGCTTTAGTTGTTTTGTTTCAGCAGTGTACAAACCTCGGTATTCCTCGCTGCATTGTCTAATTCAGTGCCTCATTATTGTTTGTTACCGGAACATAGTTATGATAGATAAGATTGTGGCTTAGCCTAAAGCAATCATGGACCAACAGGTTTCGAACACTGAGAAAGTCAAGTGTTTTCTGACTGAATTTACTCAGAGGCTTATGTCATAATTACTACGGCCACTAGAGCTCACCTTTATACCATGGGTGTACATCTATCAATGATTACCTTCTTGCCTCCTGGGTGGTACAGGAGGCCACCCCTGGATTATATTTATGCCTGTGATAATAACTGATAATGGTATGACAACATCTGAATCAGTTGCACAAACTAAATAAATTTGTCTGGATTTACAATATTTATAGAATATTTTATTTGTAGATGGGTCTTCAGAAGCATAAAATGATGTTGAAAAGGTGTCTGCACAGTAGAACAACAACTGTATCAAACAATAAAGAACTTAAACCGGTACATACATACATGATCAAACAGTAAATAACTATTTGATTAATTGAGGGATCAAAGGATTGCTACTATTTTATGGGTACTATTTTACAAGGATATTGCTACAATACACTTGGTCTTGTGACAAAGTTAAGCAATAAATAATATTCTTTATGAGGCACAGTCCTTTGCAAAAGGAGCAAGCGACATCAAAAATATGGAGCTGTGCTATGTAGACTATGATAAACAGAGCTCTTTCACATGGACTTCAGACAACTGTTGGCCTCCACCGCCTCTAATAAAATGGCTTTTGCATTCCTGGTAAGGCTGAGGCAGTTAAAAAAAAACAAAAAACAAACAAAAAAAAAAAAACGGCATAGCAGCACATGGAGGTTTCTGTTCAGTTACTGAGTTAAGGACTCTCTTCTCCTCATACTGTACAGTCCTCTGGAGTAGAGGAAGGGAAAGACATAACAAGTTTTATGCGTAGTTTCACACAGATATCGGGGTCATGTCAGTGCTTAATAAAAGCATTTCAGGGATTTTTGGTTCTGCTTTCATTCATCTGTAGCCTAAAATATAATAGCTACCAATTGCAGGTGCTTGATTCATTTAGGGAAATGGTTGTTTAACTCTTCCATGCTTTCACTTCAAATTTAGTACTTAATATTATTAAAATGCATTATAGTATTAGACAAAAACATACCATTTTAAAAGTGTCTAATATTTAATTTTACTGTCTAAAGTTAGGAGGAATAAATGT
>NW_018128164.1:101576-105700 GCF_001952655.1 Monopterus albus
AATGTGATGTTTGATACAAGAACAAATTAAACAAAAAAGAATATGTTCCAATAAGCAGTTTAAACATTCTTATGTTAACAGTTATCATGAGAAAAACAAACCTAAAATATTAACATTAAATCTGTATAACACTATGTCACATCCCCCAGAGTTCAGTATGCAGGTCCTACATTAAATAAAATTTCCTTTACCGCCAACACAAAGTAAACCTCACTACAGCTGTGAGACGGTAATTACACTACAGGCTTTTCACGCTTAATGTATTTTACATTTCCTCTTTCAGATGACAGTGCATTGAAGCATTCCTCCACAACTTCCACAAAGTTTAACCAAGTGTGGGCTGGAGACTAAACCTATTATCTGAGTATCTGTCAGTGAGTCAATAGAAACATCTAAGAAGGTTTGCAATATAGACAGGCAGCAAGAATGACTTTAAACAACTGTACAATGTTGTCAAACTGAATGTGTATCATTAGTCACAAACATGTATTTCATGTTGACTTTAGATTTATTGTGGGAAAATAAACATAGAAGGTACTAGTAATAAAATATTTGCTGTTCTCAGCAGATAGGTTGGTGATGCACTGCAAGTCTCATGACTCAGTCGGTCATGTACACAGGTTAACGTCTCAGTTTTGATCCAACCGCCACCTCACCTGAGACAAACAGTCTGACCCAGCGTTTAGTTACAAGGTAGGTGTGCTGTGGCTGTACTGTGGCTTCCTTTGTGGCAGCAGTCTCATTTGGACCAAGGATAAAATAAGAGTTATCCTGTATTTTTATCCGGTGCATGTTTTATTCACTGACTGTTTCCTGCCACAGATCTTTCCTGTCACACATCATTTCAAAAACAGCCAATGTCCCTGTAGACCGGTCTTTGCAGTTAGACTGCATGAAACTCAGTAGAGATTCTCTTACACAGACACTATAATTAAATTTTTGTAATGAATGTACACACCTTTCCACATACCACTGTCTGTATAATAAGTGGGTGCAGTTAGGTCCATTAGCCGTCAACTCTGATTACCAGGGAAAACACCTTTCATGGTGGATTACTTTCCACGTTTCTGTTCATGGTAGATGCTACAAATTAAAAGGATGTTGGAAATATACCTGTGTCAGTCCAATGACAGTAATGGCAATGTCATTTTTTATAAATAAATAGGACTTATTCAGGGTTTTGAAGACTACAAAAATCTACGTAAACAGAGAGACACACTCACAGACAGTTATCAAATGTTAGCTTTTTTTTTTCTGTTAGTTGTCCTCCAGAGAGCAGTGCAGCGGGCAGGAGGCCAACAAACTCAGACACAGACAATATTAGACTGCTGTCTCAGCTATACATCCAACAATACATCCTCCAGACAGCCACAAGTGATTCATTATGGGACTGTCTCACAAACCCTTTGGTGTAGGGACCACGTAAAGATGTAACCAAGGCAGGAAATCACAACTTAATTCAGATTTTTGGAAAATGCTTACTTTTATCACACATACTCCTTGAAAAGAAACTTCTTTTTAATATTAGTTTGGCATGTGAAGCACGATAAATATGTTTTTTTTATTTTTATAAGAGAACGACACAAAGTAATTGTCCTGACTTCTAGATTCAACAAATACAGTAACAGTGAATGACTGATAAAAGACACCTGGCCTGACGGATATACGTCAGCACAATATCTGAAAGAACATTTGCTGCACAATCTAATTGGTACAGAGGACAAAGGTATAGTATGTGCCAAAAGAAGGCAACAAAAAACTGGAAGGGAGGAAAGAGAAAAAGACAGAAACAATTTATTAAAAACATGGTGGCATCCGCTATGTCATTTGAAATGGCAGCGCTACAAAACCGGAGGGAAATATGAAGTTAGATTTCAGCAGAACTGCACCTGATTGTGCTAATTTGGCTCTTGATACTAATTTAACCCCTGTCAAAACTAAATATGTTCTCAAGCATATTTAATGATTGGGGTCAAAGGACAGATGCAGGGTTCTGCTGTGTTCTTTGCTTTTTTTTTTTTCTAAAAAAGAAAACCTCTGTCTGGCTTTACAATACATCTACTTCCTCGTTCCCCGTTACATACAACACGCCCTCCCACCCATTTGACCTTTGACAACTGGGGCCCCTGTGCCACAGCCTATTGATTCTTTGGCATTGAACTTGAATCTTGGGGCAACAGAGGCTACAATCAAAGAAGCATTGTGTCTCTTGAAGATAGATTGCAGACCAAACAATACTTGTTCACTTTCCCTCATTTCTCTATTCAAAGAATGAGCCACTTATTCTCAGCTGTCCTGGACTTTTTGACCATTCAGTTCATGTGGAATGCATGCATTTCCTGTGTATAGAAGATGTCCTATTTACTTTGACAGATCACCGGATGATAACAATCTTCATACGCCCCTTGGTGCAGCTCGACCAGTATTTGGTGGCAGGAAGTCAGAAGGTCAGCTACATCTATTCACATGCACCTCAGTGACTGCTTCTAATTACAAGTGCATTTCACTGCCATCGGCCCTTGTAGCAATGGGACGAGCAGAATAGCATTTACTGTATGTGAAGAGGACACGGCATAATTACAGGAAAAAGTCTTAATGACTCCAATGAAACAACACTATGACTTTACTATGAATAATTACTTTACCTCAAGCTCTATTGAAGGAAATTAGCAATACTTTCATTAACTGCTGATGTAAACATAAGACATCTGAGTTTCATTACAATGAAGAAATGAAATAAACAGCAGCTTAAAGAACACTGGTAGGTGTATGCTTCATTAAAAAGCAATGTTGTTCTAAGTACCTAATTAACATGGGGCACCCTTTTGGTTTGCCTACCGTAAATATACAAATTAATGAGGGTGGACCCACAAATCACTGTGTATTAAGACCGTGCCAAAAAGGACCAGGACAATAACTGTGCTGAAGCTACCATTTGAAAACTGAACTGATCCTGCATTCATCATATACTATGTAATATGTCATTTCTGAGCTAGCAGTTTTGGGGTTAACAAATACAGTATGCGAGAAACATTTTACAGAATACAAGCTTCTCTCTATCAGTTTTTCAGCAACAAAAATATTGTTTCATTTTCCTCCTGCTTGTGTCACTCTGTTGACCTTGCATATATTCACAAAATGGATACTACTTCTTAATGTCTCCAGCTACTGGCCCAATAAGCTGCTAACAAATTCAAGAGAAGATAAGCTGTTTGTGACATTTCAGATCAGAAACTGTGTGAATACTTTCTTGATTGAAAGATTTGGACCCTGTTAATCCATTATGTGCAGGCAGTAGAAGAAGCTGGTTAAACTGGAGGAAGCTCCGGAGAAATATACTCAGTTGAGAAGACATATGCTGCCTTTCCACTCTTGGAACCTAACGAGTGGTATACACCGCACTTTTTTTAACCATCGCCAAGCATAGTTGACCACAGACCATCCTGCTTTGTTTTTCCACTGTTGGTCTCTGTTTAGAGGAGGGAGGGCCTGCTTTCTTCTCAGTCAGCTGTGTGACTACACACGGTGCTTGTAATTACTTAAGGTGTGAATATACAAACATTTAACTAATACTTGCAACTACTCTGTGTGCAGGCACCCCCTCCCCCTCTAGTACCTGATTTTAGTACTACCTGCTGAGGGGTGCTGAAATTTAGCGCCTGGACCTTACCTCCAAAGTGGATGCACAGTAGAGGAAACAAACGCGGAACCTGTGATGAGCATTCCTTGACGCAACATGTTTCTGTTCCTATAATGGAGAAACCCCTGCAGTGCCAGGTATTTTCTTCAGGTACTTTGCACCAGTTAGTGTTGCCTCTAATTCCGCTTCCCAGTGATGAACATTGTCCCATGTGTTCAGCTAAATACAACCAAGCCAGAGGTAGCCCTTTTGGGAGTAAAGCTTAGGGTCTTTGTACAGTAGGGGTGGTTAAGAATTTTGCCTTGTTCCAGCTGTGTACACCTTCTCTCACCATGCTCAGCTCTCATAAAGATCACTGGCAAGGGGGTTAGCTTGCCTCTCTGTCTCCCCCCATATCAGTGTTTCTCCTCAGTGGTAACAGCACTTTAAGTACAGCAGCTGTCAAGCTCCTTACCAAGATAGTCTGCAGATTTTTCTCTTTAAC
>NW_018128164.1:105729-106494 GCF_001952655.1 Monopterus albus
TCGGAAGAGAAAATACAGCACAGTCTACATTTTAGACTAAAATTAGAATAATTAAATACAGTAAAACCAGGCAGTTAGACTCATTATGTCACAACATAACCAGTGCGCACAGGTCACACTGGGTCAGGTGCACATTCAGTGTATGTTACATTATGTTAGCCATGGAGCAAAAATGTGAAAAAGACAGGCAAATTTGCTAAAGTATTTCAAGTCACAGCAGGGTTAAATGAATCAAAAATCAGATGCTAAACAGGAAGCCTGGACCCAGTTATAAAACCTACAGCTGTTAATGAAAAGGTTTTAAATAACCAAAGGTAAGAGAATGGTTATTTAATATTGCTGCATTATATGGTCTCTGGTGTGCTTTAAATTTGTTGCTCTAATACTCTGAATATATCGTTAATGTGTAGTGGAATAATAAGGCCTCAGATATGATGTCAGGCTTGCTATTGATTGAACAGATTAGAGGCTGTAGCCTTGCAGTCCTAATGTACTTGCAAATGCACGTCTCCTTGTGTGGTTTATTGGTTGCTACAAACACACAAATAATGTTTTGCTTCTCAGCTGCTCCCTTAATGTGGAAACTATGCAAATGCACTAGTCTTTGGGGAACTTTCTTCATTCAGGGACCTCCTCTCCCCACACTGACATGCCGGGTCTGACACAAAGTGATATTCCAGAGCCTCATAATTTACAAATTAAGCACTGAACATGCTGGAAGCTAGATCACCACAAACATGTATTTCCACATTCCCTCCCTTTCAG
>NW_018128164.1:106575-146004 GCF_001952655.1 Monopterus albus
TCCCTTTGGCTCCTGTAAACATAATACCTATGTCTGTGGACATGAACAATGATGAACATGCCAATTTGAACAATAACAGAAGTTTGACCTGTACACACATCAAGCTCTCAGAGAGGATACAACAAGTTCATTTTTTCCATCATGCAAATTGGAATTGCTTCAGCGCGTGTCTGTGTCGAAGGAGCATGTAATGATACTTGAAGTTCCTTGCCTTTTGGCTGTGGGTGCTTTGTGGCGTCACTGTCTGTAGCATTGTTTATTCCTCAAGAAGAGACGAGGCAACTCATCAGGTGCTGGTAGTCACTGTATTCACTTTGCATTTTTAAAATAAAGGCCAGATTATTAGTGGCTGCACATTTGCTTGTTTTATCAATAACATTGCAACAACAAATGGCCAAGTAACTAGTTTGTCAGGGGCTTAACTTGCAGAGCGGCTTGGGAAGAAATGAATGAAGCTGTGAATCTGTGATCCTGCAGTGCTGACAGCCAAAAGCAAGTCTATCTTGTTGCTCTCCGCATTACAAACTGCTGTTATACAGCTATGGTTATGATTTCCAAATTGATTTTAGGGAATTTGCTCAGAAACAAGTGTCGTTTGATGGTTGGTGTGTCTCTGTAGGTATGCCAGGAAGACAAAACTCTGGGTAGGTAGAGGTGAAGTCATTATGTCAAAACCCATCCATCATACACCAGACTTAACAGTATAACATGCAGACAAAACAGATGAAATTGCCAGGATCTCAGTAGCATTGATCATATCAAAATGTCATAATAATCCATGATAGAAATAAAGATTAATAGTCTCACTTATGAGTACTGATTAAACATGAAGAAAAGGTCACACTCAGACATATTGGATTTCTTGTAGTTGACATGAATTGCATCTTTCTCCCTACAGTGTGAAATAGAGCAGCAACAGTGATTCAACTTCTCTTATGTCAACCTTTTGCACACTTCCCTGTCCAAATAGCCAATCAGGATCCATTTAGGCAGCAGTGGCCTGGAACAGGAACTGACAGGCTTGGCAGAGGTGTTCTGTGCCACATGTTAGCCATGGAAGTCCTCAGCAGTCCTGGATTGAAATCCATACTGTGGTTTGCACAGACACTGCTGATTACCACACTGCTGGTGCAGACATGCAGGACAAGGTTGTCAAGTCTAATTCTCTAATGGACAAAGAGGGAAGTCACTCCAAAGATGAAGGATTCTTAGAAAGTTCTATTTCATTCAACCTTTAATTAATTTGTCACTGCCGTTCTGCACTCACATTTTTCACTTGTATTTGAAGCTTGTTTATATTTAAACTCTCAAAACTTCCAATGAGCTGTTATTTTTCCCTATTGTGTTTTTATTTTAGAAATCTTAATTTAATACTTCAAATAAATAACATTTTTGTAATTAAATGGTTACTCACAAGTGGTAGAAAGAGCACAAAGTATTCCATGATAACAAAAACCAGCCCCTTATGGACACGATAAATGCACGGTTACTTGGCAACCGGCACTGTTATTTTGTTCTTCATTATTTTTATTTATCCTATGTAAACTTCAGCCCTTAGACCGCGGTTCTGCTGCCAGATCACCTTTCAGGAGGCCTGCAATTTCAGTGTCCTGCCTCCACGCTTGGATTAGTTTGGTTTAAACAAACTGGCTCTGTGCTTTGTGAAACGATTGAGAACACAATCATTGTTGAGAGCCCAATCAGACACTTCTAACTCCAAGTTCTCTTGCCACTCTGATTTTACACTTCTGAGGGAAGTCCGACTATTTTCAAATACAATGCATAATGTCATAATAATACTACAGTATTACTGCAGTTGCCTCTTATCATTTGCTAATATTACTCAGCAGCATCAAATTTATAGTTTGTCATTTGTTTGCTTTTCAGTGCTGAATAGATAGTTGTGACATGACCTGTGGTGTACAAGCGCCATACTGACTAGCTTCATTGCGGAGGCTTCATCTTCTAAAAGCAGGGCTACAAGCATGAGCTCTGACATGAGGCCCAATTTTCAGAAAGTGCAAGTCAACCTAGAGGGCAATGCACTGATTTACAGATTTAAAAGCAAAAACAACCAAAAAATGTCCAGAGACTCTCCTGTGTTTACATTGTGAACTTTACCCAATGTATCTCAATTGCACAGTCACGTCACTGAAACTGTATATGTCCTGTCAAATCAAAGCAAAATATGACAGATCACCTTAATGTGATTCATCTAGAATTTGCATGTTTTTAAGCTGTTGACCAATTTCATGATCCGAAACCAATCTGACAAACATTTAATCAATTTGCTTTTATTTACACTTGATTTTTGCTTCTCCCTTAAAAGACAAAGTGAGTCTATGTGTAAGTCAGGAGTTTTAATTATCATTGAATACCAATAAAAGGTTCCTGCTAGAAACACTGGGCTAGTATTTGGTTTGTTCTGAGTCCAACACAACAGTCCCATAAAAATATTATCCACTTCACATTCCATTCATTTCCTTCTTGGTCGTTTTCAGACACATCTGTGTGTTGCTTCAGATGTTTGCAATCGTTGCACTGGAGAGCATTTACCTTAAGACACAGGTTCAGCAAACCTTTAATTTTACATTCATTGTTTTAAAATACATTTGTAAACCTTTAATTTGAATAATGCTTACATAAAAAACCATGAGGCAAATGGGGAAACATGTAAGACTTATCAAGAACTCCCTCCAGCATCTAATTGTTTATTAAAACTGAAAGCATGACTGTTTTTGCAAAGTAACCACAATTCATCCATCATTCTAAAGCAAGTAACTAAATGAGTCTTCTTCCATCCAAGAACTTGCAGACAGACTGTACTGGGCTTCCTTTATGCTCAGAGAGCCTGATTTTGATATTGCACAGATACCATGGAAACATCATCATCATCATCACATACAGGGCAAACGCAGTCTTACTTGTTTTACATCAAACCTAGAAACAGTGCTACATATGGGAAAACCAAAACACCGTTTTTAGTTTTAAGTTCATCCCCAGAGAGTGGAACACGTACCAAATAGAAACATGTTTAATTTCATTCCTTGGGGTTCTAGGATCAGCTTTATTGTAAATGTCTTTGGTTCTAGCTCTTGTAAAATAAGAACAAATAATTGAAGTACCGGTAAGTTGTTTTAATATGTGCTAACAATTTGTCTTTATGCCCTGTGTGATTAAAGCACAATACTGACATGCAATTGACTGTGGTGTTAAAGGATTAGGCCAGAGTAGGTTTTCTCAAGAAAGCATAATTTTAAAATATATTTTCAACCTAGAAACACTGTGCCTGATGCATAACGGGGCAAAAACAAAAGATGCTGTGGGTTCGAATTTTCACACTGCACATTCTGTGTAGGTCTGTGAAATGTTTCTTTTTACTTGCCCGAGCAACCTGCATACTTTATAAATCAAACCATCAGTGTGAAGACAGGTTGATGACGTCATTCACGGTCGATTTCCAGCAGTTGGCAGGGCTTTGATTAGAGCAGTAAATCTCCTCCTGTTTGTCTGTCCTCTTGCATGAAAGGGCACCTAAATGGTCAGCTCTCCATATGTTGCAGAATACTTGGTCTTTAACTGAGATTTGTGGTAAGGCTTGTGTTTGCCAGCACTGGAATTATATTTCAGATCTTGAGAAATGTATGTGCTGACACTGACATTTACAAAATGTGGATGATTAAAAAAATTTTCAAGTTGCAAGCTGGTGATTGATAGTAAAAGGAATTCTCACATAACTGTGCCATTAAGTTGAATAGTTTGAACTGTCAGTAAAAACTATGCCATTGTAAGATGGCCCATACTATTACAACTCATTTTTTATGGATGCTGCATTTAATGTTATGTTTAAAATATAATATTAATTTCTAATCATGCTCTAATGCAGTGGAAAACTACATTTACATGGGGTCCAGTTCTGATGGACTAACAACCCAACACCGCCCTTTAGGAAGGTCACATAAATAACATAAATTATCCCATTTTAGGTGTGCACTCCTTTTCATTAATTTGATCAGATCCTGGTCACCTTTTAGGTCAAATCTAATCACATTTTTGTATCATTTTCAACATTTGCATGGATAGACAAACACAAGATCTCACACATATGACAAATATTGCATGTGTACCTTGGCTCCCTGTCATTTTAACAGATTGATAAGGCAGTAATGTTATCCATTCCATGTCTGAAAAAGTCTATTGACTATAAAATGACTTCCTGCGATATATTTTAAAGAACATCTTTCTCTCACTGCAGCAGAGAAATGGTAAACACATGTCTTTTGCTCTAGAAATCAATGGAATAAGAGAGAACAAAGTTGAAATTCATGACTGTAACAACTGTATCAATGTACAGAAAGGAGAGGTCAATGGACTATGAATATGAAACTAAAATTGTAACATTTGGCACTGCACCAAATATGCTAGGTCTTGCAGCAGCTTCATGTATATTCATTGTCGAAGTCCTACTGGAGTCACATTCACCCGTATATTCAAAACCTATAGAGAATACAGTGTAATGAATGTTCAGGACGATCTCATTACTGCAATGTACAAATGGAGAGTAAAATTGCATCCCAATATGCATTTGACTGTTGTCCAAGATGTCATAGCTCAGGGACCCTATGGTCTTAAGTGCTCAGTCAGTAAACAAATCAGGGTTTATTAAATATACACTTGTCACTCTCCACTAGCCATGCATGAGAAAATTTATTTTGACAAACGTTGCCCCTCAAGACTTAACTGTCCCTAGCTGACGCCAGCAGATAAATACCTCTGAATTAGGAAATGGATTGAATTTAGCCAAGGTATGCTTTTAAAACATGGATTTCTCCCTATCCCTGTGGCCTATCTAAGGTCAATAAACAGTCAGTGAGTGACACATCTAATTGCTTAATCTAATTGTGTGGCTCAAGTTTAAATGTCTGACTACTGTACAGTGTCAGAACATATTTATTTGTAAAAGTGTTAAATAATGCAGGAAAGTGTGTGGGAATTCCCAAATGTACTGTCGAGAGAAAGAGACAAAGAAGGAGAGAAAAATAAAGAAAGAAAACATGTAAAAACTGGAAAAGAGAAAGTGCACGCGCTGTCAAGGCATTTAAGTCACTGAAACATTACAGCTTTTGTACGTACGGTATGTGTGCATGCATGCATCTGTGCATGAGTGTATTTATGTACCTGAGCCATATAATAACATGCTTATGTGGGAATATGTCTCCATCACTATGAACATACATTTAAATGCACTCATTCTGGCTAAAAGGTTAGACAGAATAAATAGGAAATCTTAACTCATGTCTGGGAAGAGGTGCCTATACATCACACTCATATGACACTTTGGGTACATTTACTATAAGTGAGGACAGCAAACTGAAAGTAGTCTCTTTACCATTGTGGCATCTAGTATTTGTCAGTTGCCAGGATTTTTTCAGGCCACACAGAGGGAATCCCCACAGCCATCTGGCAGATCATTGTAATATGGCAGGGCTGCTGTGGCACAAGTGAGTTGTCCAATGTGCCAACCAGCAACAGTTCACTAGACAGTGGAAAAAAACAATAACTCTGTGTGTGGTGATGAAGAAATCAAGTCTAAACCAGTGTTTAGATCAGCTGGTCACAGCGTACTGCTAACCGTGCCTGAAGAAAACATTACAAGAGCCTAAAGTGACATTACAAGGCACTGAGGAGATTTACTCTTTACTCAGCAAGCCCTTACCTGTTATCTGCTCAATAGCAAAGTGGAACTTCTTATGGTGAAGACCACAGAGTGTGGGCAACTTAGTGAGAGCTTCCAGAAAGAGACCTTGTACACCTTGAAGTAACCCTAAAATATACATATAGTTTGTGGTAGGTCTTGACATGTAAAGTAAGGGTGGAATCATGGTCTTTTAGGGTATGCAAAAGCACACTGAAAAGGTGGAAATGACAATATTAGCAGGAGTGTATTTTATTATTTATTAACTAAGCATTGCTTTGGCAGTTTATGTGGCTCAGGAGGTAGAACAGTTTGACAGTTCAACGGCTTTTCCAGTCCACATATCAGAGTGTCCTTGAACAAGACACTGAACCCCTAGTTGCTCCTGGTGATATCACCAGTGTGTGCTTGTGTGTGCAAATGGGTAATTGAGAAATATTGTAAAGCTCTTTGAGTGCACTTCAGTGCGCGGAAAGGTGCTGTTTAACACCATTTTCCATACTACACTTCTCTGCTCCTGTTAAAGATGATGTGTTTTAATGATACATGCTGGAATTTGTCATAGTTGACAAAGCTCTGAAAAGAGATGACATAATTTTTATTTTCTCTTGACTTTTTCTCAAGTAACTGATGCCATATGGTCTATCTCACCTCTAATGTTTGCTATAGGTACGCAAAACATAGCCAGGTAGGTAGACAATCCAACAAGAGGTTTGCAAAAAAATCAAGGAAAATGAGCACTCCCGCACAGTTACATAATATAATGAATAATATCAAATTCACATTTAATACTATTTACATTTAAAACAGGCCCAGCCAGTCCTCATGTAAGTCAAATGACAAGAAAGAGTTGTTTGCAATTTATGTGGGGCTGTATGAGGGTGTGTGTCAATGCTAGTGCTCTAGTGCTTTTGTTTGCCAACACTGACTTGACTTTCTGAACAGAACACAATAATTAATTAAGAATTCTTTTATATTTTGTCCCCTCTTTGTTTCCTATTGGTTTTTTCTCTTTCAAATTTTTCTGCAATCAACTTTTAACATCTCTTCTTTTTTTCTCTCTCTTGTGGGTTGAGTCATTTCCATAACAACAGAGTCAGGGACAAAAGCTCTATGGGCATGTGACAGAGTTGTGGGATGGGGCACATGGACTGGGAGAGAGTGAGCAAGAGAGAAAGAGAGAGAGCATATCCATGCTAATATCTGCAGCTGGGCCTTTGGTTTTGTTCTCTATGCAGCTGGGCTGGATGAGAGAGCTTGGATTCCAACACACCCCCAGCGGCATAAATCTTGCCATGCTTAAGGCTGCAAACACTGCAACAATGCCACTGGGTCATTCTATGCCAAGTCGGCTGGCTCTGCACATAGACACACACACTCACAAGCTCACAAATAAATTGTTGTTGTGTGGGGTTGTTTGTAGCTACCAAGACATTTTTGTTTTCCTGTCTTGTGGGATGCATATATTAATCATTTATCATCTGTTCAGACTGAGGCTAAATGAAAGCCCAGACAATGCTAATTATTCCTTTCAGCCTCATAGACATTGTCAATAGAATAAGATAATACCAGATTGTGTCATGTGCAGAGGCCAACTTTAGGATTCAATTTGATGATCTCTTGTCACTAATGGTCTGGAACCTTGTAGAACATTCATACGTTATTCCTTGTCCTTGCAACACTGCAACTGAGATAAGGTTGTTTGGACAATGACTTCTGAAACAAAGTCAAACAGATACTAAATGTAATGTGAGACTGTGACAGTCAGACCTGCTTCCTAACCTCTGACATACTAAGTGTGCACAAGACAGCTCCAGTAGCAGTAGAATTAAAACAAAGCAATGCTCGGCCACAGTAACAAACTTGTCCCCAAAACATTTCTCCACAGCTTTCAGCCTATCATTAATAACCCTATAAAGAGCTCTTTATGTCTTGGTGGACAGTGTCACTTTTTGGAGTCAACTTTGACGAGATGAATGTGCGTGGCGAGCTTGAATGCTTCGCAGCTGGGTGTGAGTCGGGCGCTGGTGACAGCGGGTACCAGGGCACAAATCCCATGGCAGAAAGGGCATCTTTGTTTGGCCCAGGTGCTCTCTGGATGCACTGCCCTCACATCCTGTGCAGTCTCATTCATTATGCATGAGTCGTACATTTAAAATCATGAGCTTCCTGTCAAAAGCCAGAAAGGGCCGGCCTGGCCAACTGTGCTTTCTGTGGCTTCAGATGGAGAATAGAAGCGTAACATTTTCAAGGCACTGAAAAGGCCTAAAGCAAAGACCATTGTTGCATGGGAAAGCATTATAAAAACACATTATAGCTTTTACTTAGCACTGCACAACAAGGCTTAATAAAGCAGTCAGTTCTTTCAGCTCCCTTGACATGGACTTTCAGGCCTCCACATCCTCAGCAGGTTCTGTAAGGACCACATAAATATGCATTGTCTGAGTGACACGCAATGTGTTATGTGTAGCTTTTTTGGAAGCTTTTCATTGCAGCAGTTTGTCATCAGTGGCTGCCATAACAAATAAGAATGCAGAGTCCACTCCTCTCATGTGCCCCACTGCTCCCATGAGAAGATGTGGCTCAGTAATTATTGGAGGATTACAATAATCTACATTTAGAAGCGTAACCTCCCCCTAACCTTTGTTGCTCAGCACGAGATGAATCCAGTACAATTAAACCATTTTGTTTCACTGCATGACTGTTCATTAGCATTATCTATACCAGTGGCTACCGCTCTCAGACTGGGTCCCCCTCAGGTTCTCATCATTGCATCAGTTCCCTTGGTTACAGCTGAGTCTCCCAGAGTCTGAGGTCATGGGGTCAATGCCTAATGATGTGATCAGACTACTAGAATTACTCCTGCAAGTATCAGAACTATTTCAACAGAGGTCTCTCTTACACAGCCCAAGTCATACCATGTTATCCTCATTCTTTAGTACCAACACAGGAGAAAATCACCAGTGTGGCTAACTTTATTGTGATGCATATTTGAACCATTACCCCTGGACCAGTGGGGTGCTAAGTGATAAAAGTGAACCCTGAGCAACAGCTATAGCCTAGAGCAGCTTTTCTCACTTCAACCAGTAACTATGACCAAGACCTGAGTAATTGATCCATGCAGGGTCACTGCAGGTTGGGACATTAAACATTAAGGAGACACCTCTACTGACCGTCTGAGGACACAGTAGACCCATAGCTTCCCTGGGGCTTGAAATGATCATCTGGGGCAACTCAGCACAGCTTAACTTAAACTGGATTTAGGGAGTGAAACCCCTTTATCAAGGCTTACAAGGATGAGACCGTACAGCTGCCTAAGCAGATCTCTGAGTTGTGATCCAACTGGGAGGAATTCTCATAAAAGTAAAGACATTACAAAATAATAGGCAGTCTGTTTGGTGTTGCACGACATAATAAATTTTATTGTACTTTAAGTTAATACTGTCTAATAAATAAAGAGAGCATGCTAATTGTGTTCTTTACATAGGTAATACTGAGTATGAAAAAATTAGGCTGTAAGTCTTTTCATTACACACGCACACACACACACACACACACACACACACACACACACACACACACACAAAGGCATGAAGTGCAGAAAAATAATGAGTCTTTTCAATCTTTGCAGTAATAATAATTAGACAGTAGAAATATGATTTTTATTTCCATTAAAATGTCTTTTAGACAAGATGCTAGCCAGGATTTAGCTTCCATCAGGTCCTTGCTTGGGATTTACAGAATCACATCCACAGTCAGTAGTGGACAGCAAGCTTTATCTTGATTCCTGTCATCCCCTCATCTTAAGCCAAATCTGGTTTCACCAGACATAGAATATTGGCCAGTGATGAAAGGTGGGATATACCACCCACTGTGAGTTACAGATCTAATCATAGGCTGGTCATACCACAAGCAGCAGCTTGACCAAATCCTGTTTGTTTACACTATTCTAATAAATTGCATGTAATGCACTACATGATACTTAGGAATAATTCATTCCAGATAACTTCTTCAGGAATGCAAACTACACACATGCACACACACACATACACACACACACACACATACATCCTTGCTTTTGTCACTTAGCAGCTCTTTCTATTGACCAATCCTGACCATGACTTAAACTTAAACCAGGTCATCTCCCTAAATTTTCACTACTTTACTTTGTGGGAACCAACGTTTGAGCCAAAGATGGTAAATCCCCATAATTTTACTGGGCTCCCAGTTTTGGCTCATCACAAATATAGAGAAATAAAGCCACAATAAACTCTTTAGAAATGCTTTTAGCTCACAGCAGGGTGTGTCAATATTTGATTGAGCTACCAGGTTTGACTTTCATTTGCTATCGTGAGAAGCTGTCACATTAAAAATGTTTTTGGTGTATGGTGAGATCACCTATTAGTGAAATGGCCAAAAAAATTTTGGCAGGCAGTAAAGTAGGTTCCACTGTGAGGTCAGTGTCTGAAGGCCGTGATCTGGATTGCTAGCAGCCTGCTGTGGGTCTGTCTGTCCCTGTCTCACCTTGTAAGCCAACCATCCTCAGGCTGCCATAGGCAAAATATCCAGTCATAAGACCCAAAAAGAAAGGCATCAGTCACACTTAAATGGATCCTGGATTATTGTGGCTTTGTCTCTCCACCCTACAGAGCCAAAGGGTGGGTGGTTGGCTCCGTTACAGTCTCCATGAGCTGCCTACAACTTTCCCTGTGGCTCTCAAAGGTACCTATGGGTAGACTCAGCATGGTAGCCACTAACCAGAGGGCCAGATCCAGCTGTGTCATGCTACTTAGCTGTCTCAATTTAGTCAAATTAGTAACCAATCTTAACTCTTGTTCTTTGAGAGGACCTATAATCACACTGAGAGCCCAGAGGGACCGGTTTTACCCATTGCAGGTGGACAGACAACAACAAAGGAACTCCCACCTCATCCTGCTGATAACATTCCTTCAGTTAAGACTTGGGGGAAGTTGCTAAGGATGTTTCTTTTTTCTTTCTTACTTCCTCATCAAGATTATCATATAGGCTCAAATAGAAACAAAAAGGCAATAATCACTCATACGTTTTCTTGAGCACTGATGTGCAAATACAGGAAGAGCGAAGAAGAAAAAATATGATTTTACAGTTTAAACTGTGGAAAAGACATTGTATTTATTACCCCAGTTCCAGTAATATGTACTGTATATCTGCATGCCTTTGTAGCAAATTAGATGATGCATTTAATGGACTTCTTCATAGTCTTTGCATACCCTTATCCAAAAAATGTAAAATCTGAAACATTTTTAATAGTTTAATGTTATTATTACATCAGTGCCATCAAAAGTGAACTTTTAATATAGTAACAAATACTAAACATATTGTTTACCCTCACTGGGAATGATCCACATTAAAATGTAGTACTTTTTAAAAGAATTAAGCAACTGTGAGAAGAATTTTATTTTGCTGTCACTCATTTAAAATAACATGAGATACTCGATGAAGGACAGTTCACCTCTGTACAGCCAACCTCAGAACCAAAGGCTGCTGTCTGATCACTGGTACCACTTAGTGGGGACCTGCTGAGACCTCTGTTTTTCCATTAACTGGGCAACAATAATGAGCACTGGCCTCTCACAGTGCATGAGTCAAATCAAATTCCCTTGTCAATTAGAAGGAGATTTACACGAGGCCCTGTAGCAGAGGCTAATCTCCTTGGGTGATCTATGGTGTTCCTGCACTAAAACAGCCTCTTATACTCTCATGGACCGCTGGTGCTAGCCCTCGTAGTGGGATTTGTTTCTGTTTTCATATGTTTCTTCGGTCTTGGGAGGCTGGAGCCAGTCTGTGTGTAAGCATCCTGCTTGTGGAAGAGACCTGGCAAATGGCCCACTCAGGACATTTGACCCTGTGGATTTTTTATTCTTCGGTGTGGTTTTTGGAGCTAGCACTTTTTCTTTAGCAAGAGCTAAAAGGCTCAAAAGGGTGGAAAACCAAATATTTTTATAAGTCTCCTGGACGCCAGGTTGCATAAAAGGTTCCACAAATGTTCGCATCAAACCTGGGCTATTGAGGCCACAGATTCTGTTTTTGTTGCCATAAAACTGGCCTTTCCAAAAAAAAGCACATATATGTATATTCCATTAGCCTAATTCTTAAATAAATTTTAATTAACAGAAAAAATCAAGTTTGCTCCCCAAAGAGTAACAAAATGCTAAATATAATAGGTCAGTGAATGAAAAGATCTATCCATGGACTACCCACCAGTATGGGTGTGTGAAACACACCCAAAGTGAATATACAAAATGTATATTATCTAACTCATCTCAAATCTGACACGCACCACTTTAAGTACCAATGTAAGTTCAAAGAAGTTGAATTATATTCATCATGGAAGTTATTTGTCATGCCCACTTGTATGATTTCATATTTTGCAGAGGCTGATCTTGTGTTGTGGTTTTGATGTGGCAGAGTGGATGTGACCTCTGGTGTAAAGGTCGTGTTTGGGCTCTGTATCTCAAGTGATGTGAGAAAGTATCTACCTTGCTGTCATAACAGCCAGGAGCAGATCTTGTGTGAGCTTCTAACATAATTTGACTTTATGGAAAACAAAAGGAAGCCCCCCCCACCAAATGCCTGAAGACCTCCATTGTTTACGGATGCAGGATACTTTCTGCAGTTCTCCTTTGGTCTTAGGGAGTGGCGGGCAAAGAGAGTGGGGGCAGACCAGGTTTCTTTCAGGACTCTTTTTCCTCTTCCCGCTTTGGTTGATAGTGATGATTACAGGCTAGTTTGTTGAGGCTGTCTGGTCACAGTAATTGCAGGTTAGTTGTCCATCACTCCGTGGTCTGCCAGCAGTGAAAGGACAGAAGGATAGAAAGCACTAAACAGGAGGGCTCCGTTTAATCTGCTAGGTGAAAAGGTCTTGGCAATTGCACTCTTTATCTACAGTTAAAATACTTCTTACAGGACATACATCATTTGTGTTGTGTATCCCAGTTCTGCAGAAAAAAACTATCCTCGAGAGAACAGTATAGCCACCTGTCATTGGATTAATGACGCTCACTGGTTATGTAAAAGTAAAACAATATATATACCGTACGTATTCAAAAGATATTTTGGTATGAAGCTATATACGACCGTTTGTAACATACAGCTGTATCTGCTGGTGGAGCTCTCAGAGGTGACTATGCTGCCACTGCAGAGCTGACTGGGTTGGAAAAACTATGAATATCTTTTTACCACATTCCCACACTTATAAAGAAGATCTACAATATGGAAACAAACTTGCCAGTATGTCTACTGCAAAACATACAGGTATGAACCCAAGCAATAGTTTAACAAAGGAATAAAATATTTTAGGAATAAGCAGGCACATTGTATTTGTATATCAGGTCTTACCCTTTATGATTTATTGGTTGTTCACTGTGTCACTGCAGCATTCATTTAACCTGGGAGACTGTGTTTTCCCTGCAAAATGTGCCTTCATGACTATCAGTGTGCAGGATTAAGTCTGTTTGCTTATGGACAAGAATGCAATTAGTAGAGTCACACTCACTGATCAATGCTGGCAAATCACTTTCAGTCAGCCATGAGTAAACATGTTTTTTTTTTTAGATAAGAAAAGAATGTCAAATACAACCTGAGTTCCAAATAGTTAGCTACACAAGTTGGATAGATGTTATGTAAGAGGAAGCTATTAATTATTTCCCATGCAAACTGCCAAAAACCTTCATAAAGTCACCTGGCTACTGTGTGTTCACAAAGCCTCAGAGGCTTTTTGTCAGCCTAGCCCAGTTCTCATCACTCTGTTTCAGGTGAACAATTGATTGGAGACCCCCTGCTGCTTTGCCATATGACTTCATCACAGCACCGCCAATCAGCCCTCACTCATGGAAACAAAGGTCAACCCAGTGAAAATGCCAGTGTCGGTTCTCACAGTCACCCCGATAATATCTCTTTCCCCCCAGCCCCACACACACTGACATGGAGTGGCCAAACAGATAAAGTTGCAAATGGGCAGTTCTACGAGTCAAAGCAGGGGAAGGTGGGACACTGGACATCCCCCCAGCGGACACCTTGTTCTCCCATTAATTGATCGCTACTTGATCTCGAATGGTGATTCAGGGGTACTCTCTAGGGCAGGCCACCAGTCTCGGTGATATGTGTGGGAACTGCATGAAGACCATCAAGGTGCACCTGCTGAAAGGCCGTTTCGGCCTATTCCCCCAGCACTCTATCCATTGTTAAGGATTTATATTCAGTTTCCTTCTCAGATGGCCACACAGTGGATGACTCCTAAAGTGGGCTTCTCACTTTTCAGAAAAGGGGTTGTTTAAAAGACAGACTTGCTAAGATGGGGAGTTTTGAAAGAGTGACACAGGAAGAACACAAATAGGTGCAGAGCCCAAGGGGGTCTCATGGTACACCCCAATGATGTAAGAGGTTTTGTTGTAAAGCGAGCAAGTTACTGGTGTTGAATATGTAATGAAAAAACAAAACAAACAAAACAAAAAGCAATAGAAGGTATAAACAGTGAGTAGTATTTTTCAGAGGAAGGAAGATGATCACTTGCCAACAATTAGCCTTAATGACAGCCTGATGTCCTGTGGTCTGCTGGTTGACCCACGACCCTCATTTTAGTGATGGCTTTAATAAGGGACATTACTCTGTCAGTGTGGGGTCTCAGTCAAAGTTGGATGGCAAGATGAAAGGTATCTATTGAAGTGTGGGCTGCAGGTGGGATGGCAGTTTAAATAGACAATGATAAACAGGCACAGTACAAATTTTGTTCCTGTGTCACATGTTTTGGTCAGTTTCAATTGTTTACACTGGAAAAATGCAATTATTGTCATCTTAGCTATAGTAGCCTCCACAGAAACACTACGCCAAATACATTAAATGTATTCCTATGCAGAAATCAGTTGTTATCAGCATTTTAAAAAAATCCCTTCTTCACTATGTTCAGAGTAAATCAGTTGTTCTGAATGTTTCTTGCAGTTCTGTCTCTGTGAGGGTTAGACTGTCTAATCCCTTCCACGGCAGCATGTCTTCACTGTGTCATTCTCACATGTCTACTCTAAGCTGGCACCACAACTCCATGATCTTTAGAGAGAAGATAGAGAGGTAGAGGAGTGGTGGTGGTGGTGGGGTGGGTGCAGGGCGTTTTTTGTGTCAGTGTGTGTGTGTGTTGGGTGGGGGGAGTCAGGAAAAGAGCCGGAATTACCAGATTTAAATAAAGTCAACTTTCCGGCCATCTGGCCAGTGTTTAGGGTAGAGGGGGAAGCCTTGAAGGCTGGTGGAGCCTGAGTGAGAAAGCTTTATTATTAATGCTCTTTCCAATACCAAAAGGATGAGGGTCCTTTTGAGACCACAAACCTTGAGTTTTATGCAAACTTCTAAAATATCCATTTATTCCAACGGACAGTGTCCGGTATGTGCATAGATACAGTAGAGGCTATCTGTGGGATCCATCACTTTAAAAATGCAGCACTTAAAAACAACTACAACACTAGTGATGAGAAGATTGGCAGACACCCTGGAGTCACTGTAAGTGGATCTAGAGACATGCATCATGGCCCAAGAAAAGTGGCATATGGGTTGGTGGGAGGAAATCCCATCATCTGAACTGAGAATAGGGTGACCAAGAGGATATATCCCTAAACCAAGCACTCTAAAATTAAGGACAAAACAATGTGTCAGGCAGTGATTGATCAGGCTGGGGTGTTTTGTCAAAATTCAGTCGTCTTTGCAGCTCCACCCCCAGGCATTTCCTATAATCAAAGGCCATGCCCACCCATGGCTAATTAGACATTAAGCAAACGTCAAGAGGGCCTGATTTAGAGCAGCCACCCTAGACCTGAGCAAAACAAAGGGAGCGAAGTGGGGAAATGGGAGAGATCCAGATCAATATTGAGCGGTACTTTTGTTTGCTAAAATGCCATAGAGTCTGAAATAAATCAGATAGAGGAGGGAGAGACGGGCCAGTGATTGCGTTCTCACGGCTCCGTGGACACTGCACTGAGAATAGGCACACCTGGCCTAACAAAGCCCAGGAAGAAGGGAGGGATGAGCATGCATGCAGGCATGTGCCCGCACACACACACACACATACACACACACAAATTGTCTGATAACTACTAGTATAAGAACTATTTTTATGCATTTTCAATTAAGGACATTTGCAAACTGGTCCATAAGCATCAGTAAAGGCAATGCTAAAAATAAGAGGAAAAGGAGAAGATCACTGAGGATTTATATGTTTGGAGATTCTCAGAACCTGGGCTGAAAACAGTAAAACAAGCTGTTAGGTATTTTTAGTCAGATAGATATTGGATAGATACTTTATGTATTAGAAATGTTTAGTGGAGATAGGATGTCTAGTTAGACAGTTAAATGCTTAGTCATGCTTATGAGTTTCTACAGGGTACATCTGGTCAAGGATAACTAGAGAGAAGAGTTGATGACTGTCAGCAGACAGGATGTTTAATATTATTATTATGACGTGTATAACTGTAGCCTTAGCCATAATATGTTCTTATGTTTAAGTCACGACATGTTTCTAGAGGTCGTGTGAGAATGTTTTTAGCTACACACCACTTAATCAACAGACACACACACACATTGATTTGCTTCATGTTTTGACTACTGCTATGACCAGCTGCAGAGCTGGCAACAGAGACGTCTCGGTTGACGTTTCTGTGTAGTATGGGGCTAGCCCAACCGAAAGGATATAATGTATAGGCCTGGTGGGTTCAGGGTCTTTCATCTTACATCTGCCTGCGTGCAGTTTGGAGGTGCAAGATACCTGAGCGTGTAATGTTATTGCCAGTCAATGAAATAAGCAAGGGCATCAGTAACCTCAGTTTCACATGACATATTTATGACATACTACATACAGTATGAACAAGTTATATTTCTCTCTCCATAAGGCTCCACTAATCCAACCAACTGGACATTTGTGCTGACTTTGTCTTGTGTAGCTGACAGTGATGTTCTCATCATGAGCTGACTTATGCAGCCCTGTAGGTTTTCTGTCAGTTTGAGATACTGTGCCAACATTACAGGGTTTCCTGCCTGATGAAAATGCTTCACTTCATCCCTCCTCCCCAGCCGGCCCTTGCTCTGCAGCATCTGTGGCATGGTTCCCCCTGTAAATCATACTGTCACTTCTCACACTCAGCACCTCTGGGGCACGAGTACCCGAACTGGTTTCAATTTGAGCCCTGAGCAAAGTTAATAAGTTTGAGATCAATTCAGTTGGCCTGGCTGGAGCTGATTTGAAGTGGTGCATGCTTTCGCCCCCCTGATTAGCCCTGATTCTAAATTTCATTGGCAGAGCACAAAGAGAGAGTCTGTTTCACCCTGACCTGAAATGCAGTGTGACCCCATTGAAAGAAACCTGTTATCATTGCTATTTAGAGAGTTCAGGTTACAGGTGAGTCAGGTACTAACAAGATAATAGTGACATAGCATAGGTTGACTGCTAGCTGTGGGGGTTCACTTCAGATGTATTAGGAATATTCAGTTAATTGAATTCCAAAACAGAAATTAAGATGAATCCTGGACTGATCCTTTATAAAGAAGTGCTAAGTTTTAATCACACTGGATAGATGATGTTAAAAAACGGTCACACAAGAGAAAGACAAGTCAGCATTGTACTGGGAGTGAAATAATTTATAGTCATTGAAAGTGGCTTGCCATACATACCTGTAAGTGCCTGTGCCATTTAGTAAAATAAACCTCACAATGAGCTAATATTCATCCATGGTAACCCTCAGCAACTGGTGGTAAGCACTCGTTTGGCCATCATTAACCAGCTGGAATGACTAGAGCCCTTTTTGCTTCCCACCACATGATTGGAGGGCACCCCCGGTAACCTCACGCAGGGGCCAATTACAGATAATTTAAGACTTAAGCAATTTGGACAGATTTCTGGAAATTACTGTAGAGGTCTTGTTGCTGTCACCGAAAAGAAATGGGAGTGGGATATTTTGACAGGTTTTTACTACAAACCAGGACTCAGATACACAAAGGCAGAGGTTACATGGTGCCTAATATCCATGTGTTGATTGGGCCTGAAGTCAGGAGGTTAAGCAAGGTCTAGTTAGCCAGGTTCTGAATTACCATATAGGAGGTTAAGCAAAACAGCAGGCCTCTATCCCACCTGTCCACCAATTACCGCTACATAAACACAATGGTCGGTCGGCTGCATGCACACGCATAAGATAAATTTACGTAGGTGGTCGGACTTCCCTAATTAGGGAATCTGACAACTGGAGACAGACTGAAAAATGCTTGATTTGAGCCAAATGCTATAAAACCCCTGAACAGTGACCAGTGTGGACATGCTTTGGAGAGCTCACAACTGCTATCTTCATTCATTTTGACTCATTTCATGTTGAAATGGTAAATAACATGAAACTAAAACAACTGGCAAAAAGAAAAGAAAGGTGATTTCCATGTTTTTCTGTTGCTGTTATCATTTATCTTAGACTTTTCTACATTCCACCTTAGATACATATCTCTCCCTCTGGCGCTTAGCTCTTTCCCCTGCTGTCTTTTGCCCCTGTGAGTTGGCTCTTCACAGGTGGATGCACCCATGTTTGCTGCCCGTCTCTCCCTATTTACACATGGTGGTCAGACAGGAAGCTGGCCAGACTGCGGTCAGCCTGAGCCAGTACTGAACCCTTTTGACTAGGTGCGAGGAAGTCTTGGTGACATCACTGTTATCGGATAGTCTTCTGATGAAGGTGAGAAGAAGGAGGAGATTAGCTGTGAGTCTATTTCTGGTTCTGCTTATATACACACCATCCTAAATAGGAGACATTGCATTTTCGGTGAAGTATTCTCAATATATTGTGTTAAAAGGATAAAAAAAAGTTTTGAAATATACAGATACAAGTATTCCTTTACGTTTAGAACATAGGTACAGTTCATGTTTTGTGTGATCATGTGTACATTTGGTCTCATGTTGTGTACAAACCCATTTAAAATTGTCTTTCACATACAGTACTGCTGGAAATAGCTTTTGAATTGAGTTACGTTATAAAGGTTATTTGCCCCTGGTTTTAGTTAAACAATCCAGGCATTAAGTGAACCAAGGTTTTTGCTATGGTCTTACTGCTGCCAGGTCCTGGTGTGTATCAGTAACTTGCTGTTCTGCGGTCCACAAATATCCAAAAATAGTCACGTCTTATTACAGCTGTGATGGTCATTTATTTGGGCCATGGGATTGCAGTATTTGTGTGAATGTCCACATGAGTGAATGCATGTGATTGTGTGTGTGGTCTTATTCAGATCACACATATGTGCCCCCTCGCCGCTGCTTGAGCTGTTACCACTTCATCCAGAGGCACAATTAAGAGCCCTGGCCGGAAAGCAGGCCTGAGAGGGTGGACGCTGAGACGAGACAGGCTCACTGGGCAGTTCCTTTCCCTTCTCATCTCTGAAGGCTCCTTGGCAAGATGCAGACAGCCTGAGATGTCAGGGCCAAGAAAAAGTGCAATCTGTCTCAACACAGTTGACTAACTGTGGGACCTGAAGCAATCCTAACACGTAGCATCTCCCTGCTTGCTTTGCACTGAGCCATGCATGCTCACACAGAGTGAAACGGGAAGGCCTGATCAGGCCAGTGTTTCACAGCACCTAAGGTGGTCTGTGTGTAGAATTGCTGAACTCACAGGACATGGCCAGTGACAATTTCTGTTGCTGCATGCCAGCTTTTCTTGGGAGGCAGTGAGAAAAGTGTTTTTCCTTTTAAAACCACTGCAAGGCTGCGAGCTGCATGGTCAAACATTACCAACAGACACTTTGATTGTCTTTATTTCAGTGCCCAAGTTTGAATCATTAGGTCATTGTTGACTTTAATAACTGAGATAATTTTATTGGTATACCATCCTTCTAGAGCATGTTTAGATATACAGTTTTTATTTATGAAATGAGCTCTCAGTCAGTATATCACTGAGGCATCTTACTCTACTGTAAGATCTAAAGAAAATAACAGCTGAAATTATGAAATAACCACCAGTACCTCTGTAAAACTGAGACAAATCACTTTAAATGTCTCTTCTAGAGTCTCTGGGGTCAAATGACAATATATAAAAGACCATGATTAGGACAGTGTCTTGCATGGTTTCTAGCACCACATTAACCTCTGACCTCTAACTAGGCACTAAGCTCTTGGTGGTTTACAGCTGGGACCTCTGCTCTGTGCACTGAGAATGGTAATAATTGATCTATTGGACACATTAACACAACGAAAGAAAGAGATTATTCAGAAGAAAATAATACAAATATTAAAGTTGAAACTCAGACTGTGTAGTTTTCAAGTGGAGTCTACCTAATGTCTACATTTAGATTGTTAATGGGTCCATTTCAGCACATCCTCCACCATTATATAAGAGAACACAGCATAGCAGCCTTTCACTTTTCAGGCTTGGCATGTGTACTCAAACAGGTTTACTACTTAGATATGCAAGTGCTAAGTGAGAGTGTTGCGTCTCACTGGGTTTTCAAGAGGACAATCATCAGGCCTCTGAGCTTCTCTGACAAGAAGTGTCAAGTGTTTGTTTAGTCTTAACCTTTGACGCAATGACTGAGCAACACGGCTATTTTAGTTTCAATTTATCTCACTCAGTACCTGATCACCTAAATTATGAAAACCTAGAAAAAATTCTAACAGGAAATTTGTAACAATTTTTAATTTTATATTATGTAGAAGTAAAAGAAACAAAGAAAGAGATTTAATTGGTACTTCTGGAGTTATAAAATTTCCATTTCCTTATTTCCATGACTGTCTAATTGGTTGCTGGTGTTTGACACCCAGGTGACAGGTGTTTGTATTTCCCTTCCTGAAACCCACAGTAGGTTTATTTAGGTTTTCACATGCAGACTACATCCACCACCCAGCTCCCACTCTGTCCCATATAACAGGAGGTAGACATCAACTGTGTGACTCACATTTCTATCTGGGCAGCCCAGAAAGTCTGAAACATGGCTTTGGTTCTGGATGTAACTTAGCCCCTCGCCCCGGTAACACCAGCTGTAAAATGACACAACTCCTTAAGCAGCTCCTCAGCAGCCATCAAACCCCAACTACCTGTTAAAGCTCACTGACTCCCCCGCACCTCCACCATCCCATCCTTGTCTTATAAAACCTGGGGCCATAAAACCGCCAGTGGGCTCATTCTTATTCTTCATGCGCCCTCAGTGTTATGAAGAATAGACAATTCATTCTCAAATAGCATGAAATTGTTTTGAACCAGATCAATTGGGAATATATTTATATTAGTTAATTTACCAGCTGAACATTAAAGGCCAGAACACAGATACTGGAAATCTCTAAAGTAGTGTTTTGTCCTACACTAAGTAATAGGAGAAGTAATGATTGTTTATAGTGCAGTTAAGGTTTTATATGAGCTGAGTGTGAAGAATATCCCAGTCATGAAGCAAACAGTGTGGTAATTTTCCTGACCAGTTTCCAGGTGGACACAATGAAAGCATCACCAACCTGGATAAGTGTGCTGAGCAGTGGGATGTCTGACCAAGCAGCCCCTCCCAACCATCACACCACTCCTCCTACTCAGTTTCTCCACCCTTTTCCTTTGCCACACATCCCAAGTCCTCACCATGGGTTGGAGCAGGCAAAGTAAGATGAAAATCTTGGCAGCTGCCTTCTACCATATTTAAAAGGTCAAAATAGGAAGCTAATGACTTCATATGTGACCATGCTGATATGAACATGACATTATTTTAAGGTCTTGGTAAATGGTCTTATACTTGTATAGCACCTTTCTATGCTTTTACAGCACACTCAAAGTGCTTTCACATTATTTGGCCATTCACCCTCCCAAACACTCACACACCAGTGACATCACCAAGAGCAACTGGGGGTTCAGTGTCTTGCTCAAGGACACCTTGACATGTTAACTGGACAAGCCGGGAATCGAACCGCCAATCCTCTGGTTAGGAAACGACCTGCTCTACCTCCTGAGCCACGGCCGCCCCAAAGGCAGATCTTTTCACAAAGAACCAGAATGCAAATGAGGAAATGACTGCCAAGCACATGTATTACATCTAATACATGAAGTTGTACAAAATATTGATTTCAGTGTTTTGGCTGCTATGACCACATCTACACAAAAGTCTTTATGCAGTGGCCTTTGAGTTCAGCACTTGGAATTTGTGGAAATAAAATGTAACTACCATTAGCAATTGTGGAACGCTCAATGAGGAAATCATTGAAAAAAATAAAGATGAAATAAATTAAACATTATAATGCATTCTAATGGCTTTGAAATGTCAACAAAGTATTTTTCCTTTGGCTGCTTCTCGCCATGGGCTGCCACAGTGGACTTGCTCAATCCGCACTTTCAATTTGGCAGTTTTTATGTTGGAAGCCCTTCCTGACTAAACCCTTTGGGACAGTTCAGAATTGCCAGTCAACCTAACCTGCATGTCTTTAGACTGTGGACGTGGGGGCGTGGCAGGTCCTAATTTTCTTTTCTTTCTTTCTTTTTTCCCTTAACCACAATCTCTCCCCAGCCTAAAACCAAGTTTTAGGTTAGTTGCAAAATCCAATAATAATCTAATGGTAAAATTACAACCCAAATGTTCTGTTGTTAATATATGCACCACAGGCTACAGCCAGATGTCCTGCCTCAACTATAACCTACTGGGCTTGCCCTAATTTTGTGCACACTCACAGTTTCCCTGTGAAGTATTTTAAGTTAGCAACACTGCAGCTGCACTCACACTTGGCTTTACTGTATCTTGTAAAACAAAGTTATCTATATTGTTGGCTTGTTTACAGCTTGTATGATCGTCTGAACTGTGTGAGTATGATATCATAACTAATAGAACTAATGGAAAAGCTGCAAAAATAGAATAAAATACAGGCTAAAATAAATAGCAGATTTTAGGGTACTTTAGCTGGCATTAGCCATTCCTTAACCTTAGTTTATTTTCTAGGACCATGGTTATTTTCAGCTCAGTATCATGTGCAAATATTGTAGAAGTACAGTAAGGAAAAATGTTAAACATGTTGGCATTGCATGTTAAAAAGCTGCCCTTGAATGTAATTCAGTATTTTAAAGAATCTGCCAATTTCAGCCTTCTCGTATGCTGACAGGATTGCCGTTCCTCGGTCTTGCTCAGAAGCTGATGTGCAGTTTAACTCCCCAAGTAGATATGGTAGCATATAGTAGACACACTATGGGAGAGAGGAGACACAAAGTTAGTAATGTGTAATGGTGGCATATAGAAGCATAGGGAGAGAGAGGAGAGGGGAGGGGAGGAGAGGAGAGGAGAGGAGAGCAGGAGGGGAGGGGAAAGAAACTCAGAGCATCAGAGTAGATATAGTAGCATGCACTCCTACATGCACAGAATGCTTACATAGTTTACTAATGCATTTCTTTCCAAGTTGACATGATATTTTCTTGGCAGCTAAGTCGCATATATCAAAATATCAAAGATCATCACAGTACAAGAGCAGTGGTAATTTCACTGACCATTCACAGCCAAGCACCCTGTGCACACACATCTAGTTGATGGTTTTAAAGTATTGTACTTTTTTATATGCAATCCCTCATTTTTGTAAAGGATAAGCAATAATTGATGAGACAACTGTAACATGCTGATCAGTTTTAGAGAAAGTTCATGACAAGCTGATATGCCATGAGGGCTGGCCAGCCTGCAGCTGTTTGTGTGAGTGACTGGCAGTGAGGTTTTATAGGCTGGATCAAATCTTATTTATTCAAATCTTATTTATCAGAAAGATTTCAATTTGTTCATGTTAATGACGAATGTTCCACACAAACTGAAGTTAGTCACGGCGTTCCACAGGGCTCTGTGTTAGGTCCAATTCTCTTCACTTTATACATGCTCCCTTTAGGCAATATTATCAGGAAGCACAACATAAATTTCCATTGCTAGGCAGATGATACTCAGTTATATTTATCTATGAAGCCAAATGAATCAGATCAGCTGGTCAAACTTCAAGCATGTCTTAAAGACATAAAGGCCTGGATGACCTGCAACTTCTTACTTCTAAACTCTGACAAAACTGAAGTTATTGTGCTTGGGCCTGAAAACCTTAGAAATCTGCTGTCTAACCATATAGTTACTTTAGATGACATAGCTCTCACCTCCAGTACTACTGTGAGGAACCTTGGAGTCATCTTTAATCAGAATATGTCCTTTAAATCACACATAAACCAAGTCACTAGAACTGCCTTCTTTCACCTGCGCAATATTGCAAAAATCAGGAACATCCTGTCTCAAAGTGATGCTGAAAAACTGGTCCATGCATTTGTTACTTCCAGGCTGGACTACTGTAACTCTTTACTATCAGGATGTCCCAATAATTCCCTAAAAAGCCTCCAGTTAATCCAAAATGCTGCAGCCAGAGTACTGACAGGAACTAGCAAGAGAGATCATATCTCTCCCATATTAGCTTCTCTCCACTGGCTCCCTGTAAAATTCAGAATAGAATTTAAAATCCTTCTCCTAACATACAAAGCCCTTAATGACAAGGCTCCATCGTATCTTAAAGACCTCGTAGAGCCGTATCATCCTAACAGAGCACTGCGCTCTCAGAGTGCAGGTTTACTTGTGGTTCCTAGAGTCCACAGAAGCAGAATGGGAGGCAGAGCCTTTAGCTATCAAGCTCCTCTCCTATGGAACCAACTCCCAGTCTCAGTTCGGGAGGCGGACACCCTCTCTACCTTTAAGATTAGACTTAAGACGTTCCTTTTTGATAAAGCTTATAGTTAGGGCTGGATCAGGTGACCCTGAGCCTTCCCTTAGTTATGCTGCTATAGGCCTAGGCTGCTGGGGGCCCCATGATGCTCTGAGTTTCTCTCCCCTCCCCTCCTGCTCTCCTCTCCTCTCCTCCCCTCCCCTCTCCTCCCCTCTCCTCTCTCTCCCTATGCTTCTATATGCCACCATTACACATCACAAAGGGAGTTTTTCCTCCCCACTGTCGCCAAGTGCTTGCTCAAGGGGGATTTGTTGGGTTTTCCCTCTGTAATAATAGTGATAACAGTAAGGTCTAGACCTTACTTTGTAAAGTGTCCTGAGATGACTTTTGTTGTGATTTGGCGCTATACAAATAAAATTTGATTTGATTTGATTTGATTCTCCCCTGAAGGAACGGTGGCCAAGGCTGACAGCTTTAGGGTGTTGGGGTGGAGGGATAACAGGAAAGGGGTGGTGTAGAACGTTGGAGGCAAGGCCATTTTTATAGCTTTGATCTGGGAGTGACACTACATCACTTCTAGTAGTGATGCTGACTGAATGAAATGGGGCTGGTGCACAGGGTCCACGGGGAGGTGAAATGAAGAATCCAGTGATGGTGATTGGGCTTCCTTTGACTAATGTGACTGCTTCAATCTGCCTTGCTAATCAAAGTCTGGATTTTATGGCTACATAATCTTCACATGGCTGCTGTCTGCTCTCTCCTTGTGCACCACATTGTTGTTCTGTGTCCAGCTTTGTTTCCACTCTTCTTGGCTCAGAGAGGTGGCACAGACAGAAACTGACATGTTAGTCTGTGACTGTATCTCCCTTAATTACAAACTCCCGTGGATCTTGTCCCTCTTTTTAAGTCAACAATACAGACAAATGTGTTTAAGGGACCTGTAGGACCATTTTCCTATATAATACATTGACATAGCTCTTTTAGGGCTATTTTAATAAAACCTGTAGTGTACTGTATGTCCAAGTAAAACAAGAACTGGGGTATAATTTTATTTTGACAAAAGAACTGTGCAATGAATATTCATCAAGACCACAAAACGCCACAGAAAGACACAAGTTCCTGGTCAGTGTGTGTGTTTCACTGAAAAGGCCTTGAAAAACAATAGATTCATACTTCACTTCTTTAGAATAACATTTTAAGCACTGGTGTCCTCACATAGTTTCATAAAGCTTCTCTTGACAAATGTCTACATACATACAGTATGTGTCCACACTTATGCCATTTATAGTACAGTATAACAATACCAACCCATTCCATGACTCCCAGGGTGACAGTAACAGAGTCAGAGGTGGAACATAACTGTAGGTATTTGTACTTTACTTGATTATTTTCATTTCCTGCTACTTCATACTTTGACATTATTACATTTCAGAGAACAATATTGTAATGTGTGCACATTTACCTGATAACTCTAGTTACTAGGTATTTAAAAAAATCAAACAAATTAGACAAAATACCATTTAACCATACGACTTTATTTATCCTTTTTGGGAAGTTCACAAGCTACCCACCAATATGTTAATTATTTCAAATTAGCTTCACTTTTACCAGCTGAAGACTAAATAACATGACATACATTAGTGTGAAATGTGCCATTCTGCATAATGGATACTTTTGGTATTTTAAGTAATGTTTTGAATGCAGTATTTTTACACTGTGGTGTAATAGGATGGGTGTCATTTGGGTTAGCTACAAATACAGTAGATGAGATTATTAACATGTAATTGGCTTTGTTACTGCAGTCTCTTCCAATGTGTGAAAGCAGGCATCACCCAGACTGGCACCAAGCAGATCAGCCAAACCTCAGTGTTTGAAGAAAAGCCCTGAGATCCACCATATTTGTTACAGCCACACTGAGACTGCAGGGCAATAACTGGCCTCCTGCAACCTCTCACTGGCGATTTCACATTTCACTATTGTCATAGTTGAATGCACTTGAAGTCTGAATTCATAAAACTAACTCATAAAAAACACTAGTTGGAGCAGAGTGGATTTTCTGTAATTCAGTACACATAGAATCCAGATTTCACTCAGCGCACTCCAGGATGCTAGGCTTGTACAGTTAAAGGATTACACTAAACCTCAGCTGATAAATATTCATAGGTAGTGCATATTAAAAAAATAAAATGTTTGCCATAACAAACACACCTTCCTTATACAGTAGTATTACACTGTATTGTAGATGTGGGTTCATGTTGTTTATGTTGCCTTACAGAAACCTGGAGCCTTGACATTTAACTCTCCTTTAATAAGTAACTTTGTCTTAACACTGGACTCTTTACTTACTAAAATATAAATGGCAATACAAACTGTATAAGCTTTAAATTGTTTACCAGGATACATCTGTCTGCACCTTAGACCAGAAGCTGAAGAATTGAGAAAATCCCAATATAAATTCTCCAATTTCTACTTTGTTTATGTAATTATCAGTCAGTTTGGTTGGCAGTTATATCCAAAACAAGTCTGTTGGCAGTGTAAAGTGTCCCTTTTCATGAAGTGAAATAAACAAAGTTGTTTCTGAAAGCTTCTAAATATTTATTTTCATAAAAACAACACAGCAATAAGAAGGTATAGTGGTTAATATTTGAGACTGGTGATGGTAGATTTGGACTGAGCTGATATAGAATTACCTGTTGGGCTCAGAGGATGGGGAGTGGGGTCTGTTTTCAGAAGCAATAAAAATCAGCTGGTGCCTTTTGAGGAGGTGACTGTGTAAGTCCTGTCACTACCAAGAAGATTCTCACTAGTCATGCTTAAAACGAGGATTTTCACCTTAAAACTCCATAAAAAAACACCAAAGGAGTGTCATACAAGGTGAATTACTGTAGATACTATACAGTATTCAGGATATTAACTTAAAATGTTTATTTGATACAAAGTAGCACAAGGTTACCTCAACAAAAACAATGCCCTATAACTCAGTCTCCTCAAGGCCAAATGGCACTTCTAATAAACATGGTTCTCAATGATACTTACATTTTCTTCCTTCAGCTCAAGTAACATAACACAGCCATTCTTTTCTTCAGCCCTTCCAGCTCATATTCTCTCTCATTTTTCCATGTTGTTGTTTTTCCTTGCACATTAGGCTACACCTTCAACTGTAAATTCTAGCCCCCTGTGGGACTGCACATGCCTTGTGTTGCACCCTCTCCCTGTCCTTATGATCTTTAGGCTGGTGAGAAACATGCAGAGGTGTTTTCTTTCCTGTTCCATGGACAACTTTAAGTGGTGACCCAGGAGACCTGGACTGGGCTTAGTGTCAAAAACTTTCCACTCCCGCACACGCTCACCATCCCAGGTTCATCTGCTACTTCTCGGGATTTGCCATCTGCACCTCCTTGTGTATAGACACCCATTATTAAAGAGTTAGGCCTCAGTGGCCCATTTCAACCAAACTAAGGTCCACTGAAACCATGCTTTTAGGGCAGAGGAGTGCACTGAGGCGTAGGTGCGGGGTAATTCTAAACTGTGAATTAGAGTGTGCACACCTTCCCGATAACCTGTTTGGTGAGTCAGAGGCTGTACATCGGCCAGACGGCGCATAAGCTGCGAGAACGGGATAAAAGGTCATCTTTGTGTTAATACAACTTTCTGAACTTCCTATAGACTCAAACTAAAAGCCGCCACCAGCTTCTGCCTAACAGTTTCAACCACACATCTGAGTCACTATGCAAAGTCTGCCATAAGTGAATACAATGAAAAACCCAGAGGAAACAATGACGACATGGTTAGTTTGCAAGCGACACAGGGATAAAAGCATCAAAGATAAAAGTCTAAGTTAAACACATCTCTTCTGTTGTCTGAGGTCATTTGTGAGCAGTCCGATCAAAAATACTTTGTGTTTATACACCCTCGAGATGTAGATTTACCGCACATCAACATTAAATGCCAATTTATGATACTAAGAGACTGAGTTTTACAGCTCTGGAAAATTACCTGAAAGTTTCCAGCTGCACCAACAGCTAAGAAAATAGTATAGAACTACTTCTTCAGCATTAGCATCTGCAATCAGTGCACTGATTTCAGCATTCATTTTGCCACCCATTTCCTTCAGGTCACCTGAAACATACTGTGGTTCAGTTCAGCAGACATTTTGAAATTCTCTTCAGTGTCTTTGAAAGACTTCTACACAAACTAGATCATGTGTGATGCATGCATGTAGTTTCTCCCACACAGTTAGATCAGCTTGCCATCTTGCAGGTGGCTCACCAGTGCCAGGACACAGCAAGCTATAGCACAGAGGACAGCAATGAGCTCTGCAGCAAATCTAATAAACCAGCTCCAGGTTTCTCACTCACACCAAGAATGGTAACCAGTTTTCTCAAATATTCTATATCAGGAAACAGTGCAGGACAATTTCCTCCACGCGTAACAACTGAATGCATGAGCCTGACTCCCCAGGGTTTGGGGCCACCACCGCTGGGCCGCTACAGTTAGATAAGGCCTCCCTGCTGTGTCTGACCCAGCTGGAACACAAGAGCATCCAAAAGGAAATGGAGAAAGGAATAGAGGAAGGAGGAAGGAAAGACGCACACTGTCCCGAACACTGTTGTGTTTGGCATACGTTTTGCATAGCGTCTCTACCAGCCTACACTTCTGGCCCCTGGCTGAGCTGCAAAGTTCTCATCAGACAGAAAAAAGAAATGAGAAAGTTAAATAAAAAGGGAAAAACATTAAAAACTGGGGAGCATGTGGAGACAGCCATTACTACTGTGAGAATGATATGTGAGCTTGCCTGTACATAATATATAAATGAAGCTATGTTTTTATAAATAAAACATGGTCAGTGTCCAATGAACTGATAGACTCTGGAAGGTTGAAGGATTTTTGTTTTTTTGTTTTTTTCTGTCAAGCATTAAGCCATACAACCTTTGAAAGTCATTTGGACCTAGAGGTCAATGTCCTTTTTTTCAGTCTCAGTCCTAAAATGAAACAATGGGTGTCAAAATTCAGATGATGTCTATTTTAAATCTGTGTGGTCACTAAATACAGTTTACTGACCTTCTCTTTTTCCATTGCTCTGAAACAGGACTTATCAAGGATAGACTTGGCTTTCCCCATTGTAGTAAGACACTGTTTTAAGGCTCTTGAAGAATGCCATTGTTCTTTTCACCCCTACACTTTATGAATGTATTAATCCCATTGCCATGATCTAATGCTGAAATCCCCAGTGGAAACATCTAGGAGGCTTGGATCTGCTTGACCACACAGGCTAGTCCTATTTCCTCTACAACAAGTGAGCTCAAAGGTATAACCATCGTCACTGCTGAACAGCTAAGAGTTGTACATCTGTGGGCCATTCGATGGTGGGTATTCAGCAAAGATTTGGGTACTGGCTCTGATTCACATGCTATCCTCTAGAAAGTGATTAGATATCATCGCTTTTTCATTAAGTCAGCATTTCTAGTATCACAGTGACTGTGTAGAAAGAATGGTCTTTTTCATTGGTCATCCCAACAAATGAGCCCTGCTGAAAGGGCCAGGTCAAAGTGGGAGGATAATGAAACAAGAGAAGAAAAAAAAAAACCACACCAGGCATTTGTAAAATTGTGCTACAGTATGTGGGTGTTTTCAAAATACAAGTATTTAAATTAATGTATTAAAATCCTTAGTGCCTCAGTGATGGAAATAAACAAATAAGGATGTACGTGAGGGCAGATGACAAGTGCTTGAAGGGGAAGTGGAGAAACACATTGGAGTTTATTTTTAGGTTACGGCAGTGGAAACGACGAAAACAGCATCATATTCACCTGATCACAGAAACAGGTAGGTGGTGGGAGGCCTGACTGTTCCATTACGTAGACCAGACGTGGTGTCTGTCTGCAGGCAGCGGTGCCACACTGACATTATCCGGAGCTGCAGATGGGACTTCTCATTTGTAGCGGTGCCAGGAAGCTGCTAGTACTGTCAGCCAGCCTGAGTCAGCGCTGCGCTCCAGATACAGACATGAAAACATTCACAGCAGAAGAGAGTTTCACAATTTATATGACACGTCTACTCAAAACAACCTGAACATGAGGTCTGCTGAGCTAGGGATGCTGATGTTATACTAACATATGAATGGATAAAACAGTAGCAGTAGTTTTAATATGTTTTCATTTTACCAGAGTTTGCCGTATAGTGTAAAAGACTGTTTATAGTAATATTTATATGTTATATTAAGTGATTTTATGTTACATTGCGACCTAATGAGTCTAACTGCCTGGTTTTATTGGATTTAATTATTCTAATTTTAGTCTAATATACTTTTGTAAAAGGCTAGTTGGACAAAAAGTGTTAGACCTGGGATTATTTTATTCATATATTCAGTTTGTTTCATATGTAGGTGCCAGGTCCATCAAAATAGGTGCTGGTCATATTTATTGTCCAAGAGAAAAGACTTTATGTGTGATGAATTGTTTGGTTGTGTATTTGTGCACCAGGGGCGGCTGTGGCTCAGGAGGTAGAGCGGGTAATCTCCTCACCGGAAGATTAGCGGTTCAATTCCTGGTTTGTCCAGTCCACGTGTTGAGGTGTCCTTGAGCAAGACACTGACCGCCCCCCAGTTGCTCCCGGTGAGTGTGAATGGGTGAACAGCCAAATAGCGCTTTGAGTGTGCTGCAGTGCATAGAAAGGTGTTATACAAGTATAAGACATTTACCATCTGGCTTGTTTGCCATTAAATGTAATGTACAGATGTGGCACCACTGTCTCTGAGTATCTAAGTCCTAATGCTGTGTCCATTTGAAGTTGGAAATTTCAAATGGAACGCCCCTTGAATTTGGAGAAAAGTTGTAGAAACCCCGACTTCAAGATCCAAGCACATCAACATCCATGAAAGCTGTAGTAATGTACCTTTTGTTAGCACATGTGTCTCATTTGTGTTTTACTGTAATAGTTGAATAAACAGTACAATCCAACTCTTGTCTGTTGGCTTGCTTATTAAAAAAAAATTCAAATCTTAAAAAAAAATGCCGTTATTTTGTATTTTAAAAATGGCATAGTCTTTCTTAAAAGCACTAGCACTGTGAATCACAATGACAGCTCAAGGTAAATGTTATTGTAATTAATAGCTGTCACCTGTCCTCTGTTGAGAGGACCACTGTTGAGGATGCAAGGACATTATTAGTTTCTACAAAGACTCAGGTAATGTCATAACATTATTTCAGCACTCTGACAATGAGCCATTGTAATACAGACATAATTAAAGGTCAGGCACTGTGATTGCAAATGCAGGAGAGTGACCTGGAGAAATCACACTCTGCTTTAATAGAATTTCAGTGTCATTTAAACTGACTCTGAGGTCACTTCACCTGAAGGCATGGACGGATCCTTGTAGTCACTCAGCAGAGTTCAATATGAGGTGTGCTGTCAGAAAGGTTTCAGAGTGACTATTTGGATTTCATACAAGCGGTTTCATAAAGTTTCAAGAAGACAAGAATTCCACCAGAAGATAATAAATTATTTTGACTAGCTAAATTACACCATGAGCCATTGTTGTAAATGTACCACATTTAGTTTTATAGTGTTTTTTTTATGATGACAAAAAATGGTGGCACCTTTCTAACACTGATGACATTTATCAGGAACTATCAATTCCACTGAATTCCTAGATCATTGTGCATTTCCTTCCCTTAAGATAGACTATCAGTGAATGTCCAAAATGTTTCAGTTTGCTAGAGGCCAGGTGCAGATAAGGCTGCGGTTGTACTGGCACTGTCTCCAGAGGAGGCCGGACAAGGGAGAAGATACACAAGACAGCGTGCAGCAGTAATTACGACACACTGTTGGTCACAGGGGTGAAGGACAGAATACATCTGTTTCTCACCGTGTTTCTTCTATCTGATGTGTTCTCTGATCTCACCTGATAGCAGAGGTGACAACTAATCGCATGATAATTTAGAAGGCAGCTGGTGCATGCAAAGAATAACTGAAATAATGTTTGCTGTGGTATTGTTCTTTAAGCATGTTTCATCAATACTTTACATTAAATCTACAAAATAGATTTTCACAAATATTAAATTCATCAAATACACTCAACGGCCACTTTATTAGGTACACCTGTACAATTGTATACACTTCAATGCAACACTTCCACCTTAAAATCTGTGTTTATGAAGCTGGACTGGACTAGATTATATTCAGATGTGTCTTTATATTTTTGTCCTTCCCAGCTACATAAATGAGAAGGTCAAAATATTAAGAACACCTCTGTATATGATGTAGTCTAGTACAACACCACCTTTAACTATGTCCTCAATAATAAACATATGATTGAATTTATACATTAATGACAATTTCACCAAAAACTGAAACACTTTGAGCTTCATAAACCCAAATGTTACAGCAGGAAGTGGTACGTTCAGCGCACACAAATGTGCAGGTGTATCTACTAAGGTGGCTGGTGAGTGTATCATGTCATCTTAAGATGTATCTTAAAGTTGTTTTCTTGTGCCTGCACTGGTGAGTGTATCATGTCATCATCATATCTTAAAGTTGTTTTCTTGTGCCTGCATGCTTTCCCCCTTCAGGCTTACTGGCGAAGCCACTGGGAGTTGTTGCGGTTATGTGTGGGATATCAGGGAGGTGTGAGACAGTCAGAGCACAGACTATAAGCCCCATTTTTCTGAGGGTGTCAGTGCCTTGATAAGTCCTGTTTAAACAAAATGGCAAAATGCCATATGTCAACACTTACCCGTGGCCAAAGTGCTTTGACTTGGTTCGGCAAACACCTGGGGTAGCCCATCCACCCACATGAGGCCTCTGACACTAGGTGAAGGTACAGTTCTACAACCAAATTGACTTGTGTTTGAGGCAGATACCTTTATGAATTAACAAACAAATGGAGAAACTAATGTTGAAAGGAGATGGAAGGAAAGTTCAGATGGTTCACCGAAAGCATTTTTTCAGCTCTTCCTGTTGCAGCACTCTGCCGTGTCTACGGCAGTTGGCACTAGTTGCAGAAAGTCTCAGACAGGTGTAATGTTGGTTGTGAGTGTCTGAAGCCACATGTGCCTCCTCTACCTGTGCCAAACTATTTATCGCCCAGTAAAGTCTTTTAATTCTTAACGGATCTTGCAGCAGATAGTGCTGATGCGTGTAAAGAATTTGCAAGCTATCAGTCTCAAACTGTAGGTCTCCACTCTCCACATACAGTAGCTTACTGATAGGCTCCCATAATGTGATATTTTAACTAGCTATTTGGTCAAATCCTAAAAATCCTTAGCACAGATCATTTAAATCTTTTCTTTAATTAAAAAGAAGACATAAAATGTGCTGTATTCTTGATTTGATTAAATTGTTTTGACAAACACTTCAAAGGGAACAATGCAAAGCTTCATACACCTACTGTACAAACACATCCACACATATACAACACAACGTTTTAAAAAGAGGGGTGTTCTGCTCAAACATCTGCAGTGGAATCTGAGAGTGCAAGGAGAGATGGAAGACATGATTTGGCAGCTTACCCCCAGTGTTTGCCTCAAAGTTTTTACGCCATGACTCGAAGTCAAACTGAGAAGTTTCCCAAGACCTGTTCATCCCTCAGGAGGGTGTTCCGTGTAAACAGTGAGCCTCGCCCCTGAGGATCTGTGCCCCCCCCCACCCCTCCCTTGATCAAGCTTAAGTCAGTCTGTAGGGCACCTCAAACCCACTGCAGTCAGCAATGCGGGGGTGCGAACATGCTGATATCTCAGTGTTAGCCATCACTGGGTTTCCGCTTCTGCATGCTGCGACCAATCAGCTCTCAGACCGAAAACTCTCAAATGGCAGCAGCTCTCGTCACATCTCCCACAACACACCACATCTATTTAAAAACTGAATATTAAATCAAACATTTACCTTGTTAGGAGTCTGTAGTATGTTGTTTGGTACTCCCAGAATAATGCTAACCAAGTATAAGAGTATCACTTGGTAACTGTTACACTTCACTGAAGAAAATGGCTCAAGGTTTTTTCTGCCTAAGAATCAGGTTACTTTGGAGTGTTATAAAATCTACACACTTACAACTATCAAATGGAACAAAACCAGCTTACATCCCCTAGGTTTTCCTATCCAAACTGGTTTGGAAGAACAGAATTCCTAAATTGTACAGTATGTTTAGTTGTATGCAAGAGAGCTGACAAAGCAGTCTGCCACAACCTCCAGTCAACCACTGAGACAAAGAGCAGAAACAGCAGGTACTGTACATCTGACAGCCATATTAGGTTATTTAGCTATTAAAACAAAGATGTCAATGTCAGTATAGCCCGCTACCTCAGCAAAATGTTTAATTTTAGCAGTGAAAGGCACTGCTTGTGACAAAGACAACTACTGGACACATTATACAACAGCTCCTTTGATAAGATGTGACTTATGTAAACAACATATTTCACCATATATAAAATAATGTACAAAACCAGTACACAATCTATATAAGTGTTGGGCATTATTTTAAATATTCTCCAGTCCATTTTCACAATCTTCATCTAAGCTGCTGACTATATCAGCTTGTTTTTAACAATTATTCTGTGATTGCTAAACATAATAATCGATATGGATTTCACCTGATTTCAACTTATTAGTGGTCTGCTTCATGTAATGTGAAGGTTTGACAATTACCTTGTAGTATTAAGCAATGCTTTAAGAGTATTTCTTTGCATTTTTTGATTTTTCATTTTGTCATATATGTTTGTCAATAAAACAATAAAATTTCTTCTTTAAAAATGCTAAGAGTTGTGATGCAAATAATAGAATTTCAGTCTTTTCATGGTTATAGTCTATGTGGACTCATAACTTTAAGTCAGAATTGGTTTCTAAAATTGAATGCATGCATTATAGTGGTGAAACTCTCAACAAAGTGCTCTTTGTCCAACATAAACAAAAGTGTTGGAGCAAATCCAGCAAAGTAGATTTAAGTCCTGTGACACATTTGTTTCGTTCCGGTTTTCATGAATGTATAATTAAAGTGGTTTGGCTTCAATGATAAAATGCAATTTTTATCAATTGTATTATGTACAATTTCTATTTTTAAGCAGGCATTATTTTAAAATGATCTATTTACAAATTTGATATAGGTAGGGACATTTAATTTGTCTGGACCAACTACTCTGTCGGAGAGAGGAAGGCCTGGAATGTAAATGTAGAGCAGGAACCTAAACTCTTTATATATATTTTGTCATACCTGCTCACTTTGTTTCAGTCACTGCAGCCCTGCAAACAGTTGCAAGGCTTCCCCTCAAGTTTCTGGACTGCTGTCTCCCCCTATTGGCTCATGTGGTCACTGTGCAGAGAGGAGAGGCAACTGAGATCTGCTGTTTCGCTTCACACAGCTTCACACAGGCACACACTGACTAAAACTGTCTCTATGCAGCAAACATTTGAACACTGATATTACTAGTGAGATAAAACTATACTGTCCTTAAATATTTTCTCAGATCACAGACAGACAATCTGTATAATCAGCATTACAATACGTCCAGTTTTCAACAGAACAAAATACTTTATTGTAGTTTATTTTAATTTTATAGAAATGATATGATCTTTTGCATATTTATACAATTTGCCCCCCGTTTTTAACTCTCAATTCCCTTGTAATTTAAAATAAACGTATCTTTGTTTTTAATTTTCTTCTGAGTACATTAGCCAGCTGTTTGTATGAGATATTTAAGGGGCACACTAAATCCTCATCAGAAAACTACTGATGCTTTTAAGCGCCCATGGGGATTTGACCTGCTCAAAAGTGTTTTAAGGGCAGATAAAGGCCCACTCTTATGAACCAACCATGTTCCTTTCTGTCCTTAGAACAATTTTGACTCCATAAAAATCACCATGAGGTTTATTAAGCATATCTTTGACTCTAACTTTGGTAGAATAAACAAAATGATGCTTATTTGTATCACTTGTAAAAGTGGGAAATTGTTGTATTACTTTGTAGTTAATCATGAGACTAATAAATAAGATGCACTTTTTTCAAACTGTAGGTTTTTTTAACTTTATTTTACTTAGCTCTAATTTTAACATCATAAACTTTAAGCTACACCGTAAATTTCCACAAATCCAAAGATTATAAGGGAGAAAACACTTTTCTTAGTTGGGCTGGGTTTTCAATGCTGTTGACTGCAAGAGTTCTTAAAAGCAGAGTCAGGTCACATTACGTCCCCGCCTACAAAAGGTTTCCTCCAATCGCTCCCTTGCCGTCAAAGCATAAATCCAGGCATCGTCTCTCGTGTCTGTAGACTCTTCAGCACCCCTGTAAGAGAGGATCTGTTTGTCACATTTCTCTTAAAAGTTGCAGCTTTAAAGTTAAGCATTACTTACAATTTGACTTCTTGTCTGCGAAATAGTGAAAAGCCGAGGGAAAGTCAAAAATCTTTATTTTTGGCTTGTTTGTTTGTTTGCTTGTTTGTTTTTCTTAACTTTTTAAAGGATTCCAGTTTGCCAGTACAAGCTGTGCGCCCTCACTGGCTGTCACTGCAGTCTTTGGGCACAGCACTTGGATTTAGAAAGGATTTTTACTCTCTCCTAATTTTTTCTCTTTTTTAATTGCAAAAAGCTGTTGTTCAATTTTTTCGCATGAATCTCCTCGACCCTTACCTGAAGATGACAGAAGAACAGGAGAAGTGTCACTCTGACGCTCCCAGTCCCAGTATGTCTGAGGACTCCGCAGGCTCGCCGTGCCCGTCCGGGTCCGGTTCGGATACCGAGAACACCCGACCGTCAGACAACCACCTCCTCAGGGGTCCGGACTACAAGAAGGAGGGCGAAGAAGAAAAGTTCCCCGTGTGTATCAGAGATGCAGTGTCCCAGGTATTGAAAGGCTACGACTGGACGTTGGTGCCCATGCCGGTGCGCGTCAACGGCTCAACTAAAAACAAACCTCATGTCAAAAGACCCATGAACGCCTTCATGGTGTGGGCTCAGGCTGCACGGAGGAAGCTGGCTGATCAATACCCACATCTGCACAACGCGGAACTCAGCAAAACACTGGGCAAACTTTGGAGGTAGGTTCGCTTTGCACTTTTAATTAATCAGTTTTGCGGTGCGCTTTAACGCGCTGCTTGGCACAGAAACGCACCACCTGCCTGCTGCTTCAAGTAGAGCTTCACTGTGTGCTGAACGGAATAATTATTTTCAAACCAGACGTTTCTCTAATAGAGGTTTTATTTAGAATTGAGTGTAGGCTTACACTTGCTTTTGCACTTTGCACAGACAGAGAATATTTAGTTTCGTCCTTCATATTATTGACGTTAAAACAATTAATGCATAGTAAATTTCTCATGTCTTGTACTAATTAATCAGCTGTTTCATGTGCTCCTCATTGATCGGATGCATTTTAATATTAATGAACACTTTTCTGTGATACTTTCAGATTGCTCAATGAAGTAGAAAAGCGTCCGTTTGTGGAAGAAGCAGAGCGTTTGAGAGTGCAGCATAAGAAGGATCACCCCGACTACAAATATCAGCCAAGGCGGAGAAAATCTGTCAAGAGCGGGCAAAACGAGCCGGAGGACAGCGAGCAAACTCACATCTCTCCAAATGCGATCTTCAAGGCGCTACAGCAGGCCGACTCTCCGGCGTCCAGTATGGGCGAGGTGCACTCTCCAGTCGACCATTCAGGTAGGAGGAGAAAACAGAAAGAAAGTAAAGTAAAGTGCATTTTTTTAACAAGTGACTAAATGTGGCACTGTTTGTGGAAAAACAAATCTTGAAGGGCTGTAGCTCCTTCTGCAACCACCTGTTAATGATTAATTCTGAATGATTAATGGGTTTTACAAGCCATTATGCAAATACACCTGTCAGTACTGTGCCGATAAAGTCTCCTGAAAGCATTTAAATTTATACTGGTGCTTCACCTTAGCACAAGTTAGGTTAGATAGCCTATATATTCATGCAGCATTTTGTAGATTTATTTTAACCATAAGGCTCTGCCTTTCCTCTAACCAGGTCAGTCCCAGGGTCCGCCAACACCCCCAACCACCCCCAAAACAGACCTCTCCTCCAGCAAAGCTGATCTGAAGCGTGAGGGACGCCCCATGCAGGAGGGCACCAGTCGCCAGCTTAACATTGACTTCGGAGCTGTGGATATTGGTGAGCTGAGCAGCGATGTCATCTCCAACATGGGGAGCTTTGATGTGGATGAGTTTGATCAGTACCTGCCACCTCACAGCCATGCTGGGGTGACTGGCACAGTTCAGACAGGCTATACCAACAGCTACAACATCAGCAGCCCTTCAGTCGTCCAGGCAGCCAATGCTGGAGCCCACACCTGGATGTCCAAGCAGCAGCAGCAGCAGCAGCAGCAGCACTCTCTGACCACCCTGGGTGGAGGAGGAGAGCAAGGCCAGCAGGGTCAACAGAGAACCGCCCAGATCAAGACAGAACAGCTAAGTCCCAGCCACTTCAGCGAACAACAGGGCTCCCCCCAGCATGTCACCTATGGGTCCTTCAACCTGCAGCACTACAGCACCTCCTCTTACCCCTCCATCACAAGAGCACAGTATGACTACTCAGACCACCAAGGTGGTGCCAACTCCTACTACAGCCATGCAGCTGGCCAAGGCTCCGGCCTCTATTCAACCTTCAGCTACATGAACCCAAACCAGAGGCCAATGTACACCCCAATCGCCGACACCACCGGAGTGCCCTCTGTGCCCCAGACCCACAGTCCACAGCACTGGGAACAGCAGCCCATTTACACACAGCTGTCCAGGCCATGAAGAGGCAGGCTCAGCGCTGACTGTACAACACCCACCCTATTCATAAACTTCTTTCTGCCAGCTGGGTTTTACCCCACCGTGCCATACACCCTCCGTTGCCAGCAGAAAAAACATGACAAAAGACTTTTTTATAGTACTGAAAATATATCTCTGGATTGGCTCACAACAGTGCCTTTTGTATTTGTTGGAATTGTGATTATATTTTTTTAGATATGGTTTTAAAAAATCCTCTGTGAGGACATACTGGTTAAATATTTTAGTATGTACTGTGTATGTGTTCTGCTCTTGTCATCATCATTATAATCAGTGTCATCGGTATC
>NW_018128164.1:146045-178164 GCF_001952655.1 Monopterus albus
ATGCCGGGTAAAAACACCTTCAGTGGCCTTACTTCTCGCTGATGGATTTTTGTACAGGAAGTAAGAAAATCTGTTTACTGATACTGCGGTATTATAATAGCCTACATTCCGCTTAGAATTTTTGTACTGTACATATTTTATTGCAATTCCCATGAGATGCAAGAAATGAGCAATGCAGGTTGGACAGAGATTAGAATTTTTGGCAATGATATGACCATGTCATCAGTGAATTAGTTAAATATTATATTTCTTGTTCTTTGTTTTAGCTCAAATTATTGTGCTGGAAATGCTATAGCAGGTGCCATGTAACTCTACTAGGGGCCTTACTGTGTTGTTAGATGTAACAAAGCAATGCTTGATTCTGTCTGGGTACTGCCTTGATACCGTTTGTGCCTCTGGAGCCACAGTAGGGAGGCTCGGTCCACTAGCATTGCAACGTCAAAACCACAACATAGTTCTGACTTCCTGCTTGAGGCAATAGAGGAAGTAACCTTTGACCGGATTCTTCTCAGTAGCAAGCAGGTCTGAGTCTGGTGCGCTTCTGTCATTCCTACGGCCCCATCCTAACTTTTTTCTTAATTTATTTTATATAATTAATTATTTGAAAATAATTATTTGCAATTATCTTTTTAATTCAGCAACAATTAGCTGAGATGAAAAGTTTTCAGTGGAATAGTTTGATATCATATGTGGCACAAATTTGTTTATTTATCATTTGTAAATGTTTCCGTATCAAAGTTTCTTTTATTCAGGATCTAGTTATGTACAGATTACTTTTAATTACACAATGTCTTTCACTTAAAAAAAGAAAAAACTAGAAGTTTTGTTTTTTTTTCTTTCTAAAAGAAATGAATTGATTGATATGGAAGCTATGGCTGTGTTGTTTAAAAAACTTTCTGTTTGTGAAAAAAAGTTGTGTTCCTCATTTTATATTCTGTATTCTAATTTTTTCATCTTCTTAGTGCAGTTTCCCTAGGTAAACATGGCATTGTCTTAAACGCTTATCTTTTGTATTATATTGTTTGCAATAAAAACAAAACACAGGAATAATGTGATCATCTTGTGGCATTAATTATAAGCACATGATATTTGTGTTGTTCACAGCTGTGGGGGAGGGCAGGTCTGTTGTGGCTGACATCAGTCAAATATTGGTGAGGACATGCACGATCCATTCACAGAAGTCAAGCAAAATTAAAATGTTATTTTCTGAGTGTGAATCACTTTAGGACCATCTTTATCCAACTCAAAAAACTATGCTCAGTAAAAGAAAAGAAAAGAAAATCAGGAGGATTGTTATAATGCGACACAGATAATTGAATTTCTGCATTAATCAGAGCCGACCGGGTTGTTGGCAACCCGCTGGAGCAGTTTGGTAAAGCTGAGTTTTTGCTTTTGGCTTCTCAGACCATGAGGTCACAGGTCCATTATTGCCACGGCCTATTGAGAAGACTTATGTCTGCATCCCCTCCTCAAACCTGTATACATGACATCTTAAAGAAACAAACACTGAATATTGTTTATCCATTACTGGCCAAGGACTATAGGAATAGAACTGACCTTAATAAATCAGGGACAGTATAAAAAAAAAATCAGGTACTATAACTTTCTGTTGAAATTTGAGGCACATTCACAGATGATGTCTCTTTCCTCACATCAGTTGGACTGAGCCTGTCTCTGCCACCCACCGCTGCACTCGTCTCACTGCAGTAACTGGGCGGCTTATTAAAAATCTTATAGCTTGACGCTATAATTACTCTTACACTGTACACTGTACCAGGTTATATGTATGGTGCATAACAATATGAAAATATGATGATGGCTAGAAAGTCATTAAGATATACATTTTAAAAACTGTGAATGTTGAACTTTCACCAGAAAAAATAAATAATTAAAACAAAAATTGAACTGTGTTTCCATGAGCTAAATAAAATTGCTGACTTTAATTGTCTAGTTTTCATTGAATGTTAGCAACTGTGAGTGCAAATTTGTATTTCAAATAATAGTTTGGCATTATCATTTCTTTAAAGTTTGATGTTGAAACCAATTTTTAGTGTATTTTTAGTCTCAGAAAGATAAAAAGGATGCTCTCAACACTTCTATGTGTTTGTGCCCTCACATTTGTGTAATGGCAACACACCATAAAATACCAGCTTGTGCACTCACATGTTCTGTGGTTTGTTGAAAGTGGAAAACAGTAACTGAAATCATGCGTATAAGCCATGGGAATGTGGGAACAGCTGAAAAGGAAATAACATGATTTCAACACACAATACCTTTTTGAATCGACCAACAATCACAGACTGATAACATGTATCAGTACTGTACAGGATATCTACTGTTAGAATTGTGGTTTAAAGTTGGCTTCCACAATGTAACTTTACTGTTTAAAATTTTTTTTATAGGAAAATAAAACATTCCAATCACTTGTAGGAATGTTGTGTTGATGACAAGACAATAATCCTCCCACAGGCTTGACTCCTGTGTCTCTGGTTAAATATGAAGGCTGACATCTTCCCCACTGACAATGAAGAGCAGTCAGAGTGTAAGACTCTGAGCCCACCTCCCACAGAGAGCCCCTGAGGCACATCCATCACCGAATCTCCAATAGCTCAGACCTGGAGCGAGGCAGGAGGGCAGCAGGGCCTCAGGGCCTAACAGGGTAAAAGTAGTCCAGTTAGTGATGGATCGAGGGAGAGCTGGAAGGTGAGTCGGGGGGATCACAACAAAAGGAACCTGACTAATCCATTGTTTTCTAAATCAAAAACCTAACTAATCTACTGTTTTCTAAATCAAAGCACCGTGTTCAGAACTGACAGGACTGAAATCTTAAATTCCTGGATTTTTACATGTATATTTTCTTAGAAGTCAAAGTAGAACCTCCTCCATAGAACAGATAAACCTTTTTAGGGGACCAAAGGGGTGCTTTTAATCCAAACTTCAAAATTGTAGTTGTTAGGAGTATAAATCGTGCCTGACTCAAAAAATGTGCAACAGTAACCACAATGTCCTGCTGTTTGAGCTGGCTCTGACAGGCAAATAGTAACACAGTACACAGAGCATGATTGGCTCCTGATGATGCCTGTCTACAGTTTAGCTGTAGCCAATATTTCTGGTCAACAAACAGAGGAAAAGTCAACTCTGGTAAACACAGGTTCACGTTCCCCCAGTTTCAGACAATGAACAGAACATTTTTGCTAAATTGTTTCATTCTCTGGTTGTTGGCAGTATATGTGCATGAGAAATGTTTACATTTACAAGTCCAGGTTCCTAAAAAACAATCACAAATTTGGATAAAATGAAATCAATTAATCATATTATCACTTTCAGGAAACAATTTTCACTTAAAAATAAAATTTAGAAATAAAACTAACTCCTTTTAAAAGAATGGATGGGATAAAGACGTGTGTAGAAGACAGCTAGAGTAGCTGGACCACCCTTGCTACTCTGACCTCAGTAAAAAAAAAAATGGAGTGATCATGGCCACTTTCAGAGTATTTCATCAGAATAATGGGTCATGTGCTGTTGCCACCCCTTTAGGAAATGACATAGTGAGGTTTTCCCAGTTTGAAACCATGGTGACTCATTTGTTGGGATTTTCTGCACACACAGACAGCCTTGCCCAGTAGCAGCCCAAACAAAATGATAAATTTAATATGTTCCATGCGGCAACTTAAAAATGAAAGAAAAAAAATTACAGCAGTGTCACAAAACAGTTGCTGTCTGTTTACGACTTCTGTTAACTTACCTAGAAATTCCAAAGCAACATCGGATATTTGGGCTCTAGGAAATACACATCTATCATTACTGAAAATTTGTATTTAAAGAAACAATTAAGGGCAAAGCAAATAAAAGGGATTTTTCTAAACCATTTGCCCCAGCCTGATGACTCTGACTTGTTCAGAAAGCCTTGGCAGTCAGTGGCCGAGTGACCCAGCCAGGGAGAGGATTTGGGCTGCAATGGGACTGCTCTAAACGGCAGGAGTGCCCTGATGAATGTTTCCGAGAAGGATCGGAAACAAGGCAAAATTTTTCTTAGCTTTACTTTTTTTTCTTCTTCTTCGTCAGACAGGCCTTTCCATGGGCAATTTTCCCAGGACGACCCCATTATTATTCCACAGAGACGTCTGCCCCCTCCAAGCCCTATTGGTGGTCTTTCTGAAGGGAAAAGGAAGAGAAAAAGAAAAGGACTGGGGGTCTGGCGATACACCCACAGAGACTGGGTAACAATAAAATACACATTAAGGCAAAGCAAGATGAAAAGTCAAACAGCATTCCTAACATATTGTTGTTTCAACTGATGGACTGGGTGTGCTGGTGAATATACCATATGTGTCTTTGGCCTGTTACTGCATTTAGAGACAAACAGTCTAATATGTCTAAACAAGACAAAAGTAGGAACATTAGAAAAAACAATCCATATGGCAAACATAAGACTTTATTGTGTGTTCTTAGTATATTTGTGCCTCATTCCTCTGTTTAGATTACCTACAGGGACAGTTTGAAATGACCCCCACAGTCAGTTGCTTTTAAATTGTGCAGTCCATAAAATGGTTTCTTAAACCAATAAGACACATTCAGCAGAGGAAGCCTCTGCTAAATCACATGGAAAGACAAGCTCACCACAAGGCCGTTTCCATGGAAGCTACACCCTCAGCTAAAAAACTATTATGTGCTGATTCAAGTTGATAGCAAAGGGAAGGTGCATTTTCTACATCGTAAACCATATTTATTATTGTATACATGAATTCATTGAAAGCATTACATGAATAATATCCATCAAATTCAAGAAGTCAAAACACTCTTGGGAAATTTTATTTATTTAAGAGTCCCCTCCTGTCACCGTTGGATTTTGCTCACTGTTGAAAAAGACTTTGCACCATAGCCATCCATCTTGCTCTGGGCCCATGAGGACAATGACCTGTGCCAAGAGGCCGAGCTGGGCAAGCCTGCTGGAACTCTTAGTGAGCTCCATGCCTTTGTCTGAGGATATGGAGGAAACCTGGCACCAGCCTGAGGTCAGCCTCACAAAATTATATTACCATAATCCCATTAAGTGTGTCTGAGGCCTCATGATCTCCAGCTCAGTCTGCGAGGAAGGTACAGTAGGTGAGGCCTGGCAGTGGGTGGCTTTGTACTGAAGTTCAAAGGCAATGGATATTATGAGAGTTTACCTGCGTGTTAGATGGGCTTATTTTAGCCTTTGTGATATTTTCAGCCTGCAAAGATGTATCATTAACCCGTGCAGTTGTCAGCTGAAACATTCCCAAAGCATGTGTTTTACTGTATCACAGTATGTGGTAAAGTGTTGTCTATGTCAGCGATATGGCAAAAAAGATCAATAAATGCTCCTATGACAAAGATAACTCTCCATAATTGAAACCAGGAGCTCAAACAAGATGGTGGATCAACTGGTTTTGTTTATAAGCTTTATATAATCAAGGGTTTTCATCCTTATCTTTATTACCTGTCATCCTTGAAAAAAGGATTCTCTTCATTAATAATAAGACTTTCCATCTTTACATTTGTTTCCAATTAAGACACAGAAAGAAACGTTTGGGCTCTCTGGCAAACCACAGATACAATCTTCACTAATTCCTTCATCTGTATCTGGTAAACCTCCACAGAACATATAGTTTTACAGTGCATATGGTCATGAGGCACAGGTTGTTTTAAAGGAGGTGAATCAGTATGTCAGCAAAACTGACACCATCCTCATGCTTAAGAGTTGAACATAAACCAAGCTCAGGCAGTTGATCCTTGAGGCAAACCATGGCGGCAACATATTGTATATAGAGGTTATCTGACGTGTAACACAGGAATGCAGTTTAGTTTCTGTGCTGTTTTCAACTGTGACCACAAGCATGTAACATTTTTTATAATACTAATACTGTTACTAAACTGCAATCAAAAGGACTGATCTGAGCTTTGTTTTCTTTCTTTTTAGGGTCATAATGATTTTTCATGTTTGTCCTGTACTGGATAATGTCTAGGATAACTATATAAATTGAAGACTTGTTCTCTTAAGAGTCAACTAAGCTAACATATTCAAAGATCAAAATGAAAATTGGAGGAGTTGCATGTGCCTTTTTTAACTACAGCAAGCCATGTTTTGCATTATTATCAGCAGCCATTTCTTTACTTATGGAACACAGTATCTCAAACATACCACTCCTGTGTTTGTTCATTCCATCTATGGGACAACCAATGAGACCTATTCCCCTGTCTAAATATGTTGATGCCTCAACTAACATGTAAAGTAAAGTTCAGAGCCACATGTAGATTCTTGAGAAATAGACGAGATATACAAGGCCTAACCTTGTGGTAAACAATTAATTAGACCTAGAGTGACTCACTTTGTCACAAAGACATAAAGGAGCCAAATGGACGCTCTGTCATGGACGCTCACTGAAGGGGGGAAATGAAAAACTATTTTTGATCTGCTTTTAAAGTACAATGACTGTACATTTTGAAGAATTTTGTAATCCTCCGCTCTGTTTGCTCCTTTCTGTTTATGCATGTGTTTGTATGTGGTGAATGTGCCTCTGGGCTTTTTTCTCCTCCTTGATTCTCACTTTCCTTCCTTTTCTTAGTCCCAGCCCCAGCATGTGTTCGGATATGGTTCGTCTGTGGCCTTTTCCTTTGGGAGAGGAGCTTAGCAAAATATGGGCACAATGCCCTAGGGTCAATGGGGTCTTCACCAGCCTCATTTCCTCCATGTGGAGCTCTGTCAGAGAGTGCTAAGCTGAGCCCCCAGGCCTGATGCTGACAGCACAGGAGGAAGCAGACAGTATTAAGTTCCCTTAAAATTAAAGCAAATGTCACTTCACTGTAATAAATAGAAGTACTAACTCAATTTTAGCAAAGAGGCTAATAAGACACAAGTGTCTTGTGATTGTACTTAAGGCTTGCTGGCAGATTACTGGAAGACAGTAAGTGCTCACATAACTGTATATTAAGGTGCATTACTATAGCTTTGAAACAAGTACTAATATCTGAAGCAATAATCATAATGAATTATGAACTAATCTAATGGATTTTTTAAATGTAAAATTGCCCATGCTCCTATCCTCCAATTTTCACAAAGTTATGTGAGCAGCCTTTTTAGTGCATTAATTGCTAGCAGTTCTGAGAGGGGGCTCAGCGGGGCTTGGGTTTGTTCTGCTCTGTGCCCCTATTATTTTCTCCACAGGCAGTTTAGTGCTTTCCAACTACCTCTGAAGCATCAGCAGTTTTGGCCTGATCGTGTGCAGAAGGGAATACTTTGAAACTAGGTGCACTCTGCAGGAGGCGTTTATGTACCTCTAATTTTAGAGAACGGTTGTCTTTACAGATGCCTGTTCCTCTCAGGCAGTTTTATCTGCTTGATAGTTATGTCCCTGTTGTAGGCTATCGTTTAGCACAGCCCCATGTCACATAAGTTAAGATTTAAAACTTTTACTAATTCAGCAGCTGTATTTCCAGCAAAATAAATAAATAAATACATTCTCCTGACAATCCTTTCCAGTGCTTTTTTTTGGTTTTTGGCCGGAAGCTTAGAAAACATGGAATTAGTATAGTCTCCCAGAGTGCCTTGCAGCAGCAGCTGAGGGGAACAGGTGCATGTGATGAGCACATGGTAATGGTGATGAGGTCTGCCATGTGTTAAATGCATAAAATGCAACATTGCTGCTTAACTAATGCAGAGAGAGACAGCAAGAGGTGTTAACCTCTATTTGACTTTTGTTGTTGTGACTCTCTTTAAAGGAGTAGAACAAAACTATTACATTTGCTTAGCCTTTTCCTTAACTCACTTTTTGTAACTTGCTGTAAAATCTCAATGAGAAGAATAAGGAAGCAGATATTTTGTTTTTATGTGCATTAAAACCAACTTCTCAAATGCGTTGACTGCATGTTTTAATGATTTGTTTTCCTTGCAGGAGAAATTTTATTAGTTCTTATATTGTCTGTTTTTTTTTAGCACAGCAGTTTTATCCCTAGCTGGTAAATGTGACTTTTGCCTAGTTTAACCCCTAGCACATGAGGGAAAGACCTTGGAATCAAATTTCAGAAGAGCATTTCTCCCAACACTATTACCAATGGTTACTATGGTAATAAGGGCCTGCTGGCTTTCATGGGGCTCGATAGCTATCCAACATTGCCCAGTTGCAAATGAAACGAGTTTCCTAAACCCTGGGAAAAATCATGCTCTCGTCTGATTTATGAAAGCTCTGAAAATTCCAAATTCTCTCCCAGATGTGTCAACAAACATCACAGTGCAGGTTCAGTTATGTGTGCACACATGTGCAAAGATCCAACAGGCCTGTTTGACACCTTGTTCAGGTTTTCTTCTCCTTCCTCATTCCTTACTACCTCTGCACATCCATGTGACCCTTTAAACTTTGGGCGCTGACCCAGAAGCCTCGAAGATCACTCACAGGAGCCTCCCAACCACCACAACAATCTGGAAACACTTGATCACCAGATTGTTTTCCTGAGTTTTTATCATGAGCCTTCATTTAAAACTTGTCTGTACTGTTGTACAGCAAATTGATACGTTACTAATGTTTATGATGCACTCTGTTTTACCACTATTGAGTGTGATAATGAACGATATCGAACACAACCTCATCACCACAGAATTGTAAACTAGGTTCTTCACTGATAAATCACAATTTATTATTAATAAAATAAATATATAATAACTGGGTATTTATATTTTTGTTATCCTCCATCCAGTTATACAACCAATAATTCAGGGCTCTGTTATCCCATGATTCACAGGTTTTATGTCCTACCTAGAAACTTAACAAGAGTCCAGATTTGTGTCTCTGTGTCTAACCTGCCAAAATCCTCCACAATAACCATGAGAACAAACTCTCCTGTAAGATCCAGGAATGCACTGTTGCATATCAATGACCCACATCAACAGTGAAAGACAGAGAGAGAGAGAGAAAGAGACAGAGAGAGAGAGAGACAACAAAAAGAGAGGATAAAAGGGCCCCTTCCCCACACAGCACACAAACACACACACAGACACACTGCAAACGCACACAGACAAGCAAGTCTGTGAAATATGACAGCCCCATGGTGAAGAAGGCAGGGGTAAGGGAAGCCATATTGTAACAATCTTATTCTGTGGTCATTAATCGTATCCTGCTGTTACAGCCTCCCCAGCCATGTGCGTTGAGCGTATGTCAAACACATTTCCCCTCTCTCGGTGGGCGCACTCCAAGCCAGCTCTAATGCTGCACACAGACACAAACTCTGAGAGCTCCTGAAGGCAGAGAGGTCAGATAATCTCCCCTCGGACTCCAGCGCCAAGTCCAGAGCCTGCCATAAAGACACAGAGAGACGCAAGTCCACAGGAAATGGCCTCTGGCCTGGCTGCTGCTGATGCTACCACATTACAGTCACAAAAAATGTCATGAGAAGTCACATATATTGTGAAAGAAAAAGATAATATTTCAGAAAACACCATTATCTCTGTCTCTGCTGGCTTCGTGACTGAAAATTGTGAAATGCTGCTGTTTAAAAATATGTTTCCTCACTATTGCTTTTTGCCAAATGGCTTTTTATAGGTGGTTTCCAAATAACCATACAAATGGCTTAGCTCTGTCCTAGTTAGGCTTATATGATCAGCACAAAGGGACATTTTAATATGACACTGGGTTGGAATCATTAACCAAAGTAATCATTTGAGATACCTCTGTTGTTTAGCTAATTACAGTGTCAGTATTCTACAGCAATCTGCACAGTGATAAACACAGACCATCTCTGGGTTATCATGGATATCTGGCAACAGTAAAATGCTCTTCCTTTTCTTTCTTGTCATCCATCTCTTCTTCCATACAGCCTGCCTTGCTCCCTCTTTCCCCCGTCCTGCTGTGAGCTCCCTCATTAGGGAAGTGATGATGTAACGTTTCTGTGCCATCAAGCGCTGCCATTTGTCATTACGACTCACAAGTGCCGAAGTGGGCCAAATAAGTGACAGGAAGTAAGGCCTCCCATTGGCCCTGCAGCCAGTTTTTATTAATGTTACACCTTTTTCTGACTTCTCTTTTTAATAATACCTCAGTGCATAAGGATAAGATGCCACTTTGCATTGTCACTACCATTGCTGTCAAATATAAATACATAAAAAGAATTGTGTGATCATCAATCAATCTCAACATTTCCATTTTGTAAGTGGGTTTATATATGTCTCAGAAACTGTAACTGATGACTATTGGCAGAAACCTGAGAAGTCTCCTGACAAGTGGAGCCTCCAGAGCAATGCAAAAATAAGTCTGAAACCCCCATCAATCACAGCACTAGATATTGGTTGAAAGATTTGCTTTTCACTACCAGATCCAGACAAGATAGCAGATTGTGAAGCTGTCAAAGCGGCTTGATTGAGGAGATGAACTAAAATCAAAGACTTTTCAGACTGTGCATCTACTGTAAATAATATATTGGTATAATAATGATAATAATCTGATGAAACTGTTGAAGTGGATTGTTATAACATAAAACAGTATAACTTGAAGTTTTGTGACATCACCGACTCACGTTTACATCACTTTGAAGCAGCTTTGCTTTGAAACCATTTGTCTTTTCTCTGGAACTACCAAAACAATGTAAAATAGCAGACACTCAAGGCTGGGCCAGCAGTCCACAGTGACAACAAGTGGGGGCCAGCAGTAAATCACAGCAAAAATAAAATGATTATCTGAATGTCACAGAAACAAATAGATGTACAATGAACACTCATAGTAAAAAGACACACTTAAAATGATCTAATTCATTTGCCCGTGTTCAAGGGTCACTTATAAAACACAATTTATTATTAATAAAATAAATATATAATAACTGTATATTTATATTTTTGTTATCCTCCATCCAGTTATACAACCAATAATTCAGGGCTCTGTTATCCCATGATTCACAGGTTTTATGTCCTACCTAGAAACTTAACAAGAGTCCAGATTTGTGTCTCTGTGTCTAACCTGCCAAAATCCTCCACAATAACCATGAGAACAAACTCTCCTGTAAGATCCAGGAATGCACTGTTGCATATCAATGACCCACATCAACAGTGAAAGACAGAGAGAGAGAGAGAAAGAGACAGAGAGAGAGAGAGACAACAAAAAGAGAGGATAAAAGGGCCCCTTCCCCACACAGCACACAAACACACACACAGACACACTGCAAACGCACACAGACAAGCAAGTCTGTGAAATATGACAGCCCCATGGTGAAGAAGGCAGGGGTAAGGGAAGCCATATTGTAACAATCTTATTCTGTGGTCATTAATCGTATCCTGCTGTTACAGCCTCCCCAGCCATGTGCGTTGAGCGTATGTCAAACACATTTCCCCTCTCTCGGTGGGCGCACTCCAAGCCAGCTCTAATGCTGCACACAGACACAAACTCTGAGAGCTCCTGAAGGCAGAGAGGTCAGATAATCTCCCCTCGGACTCCAGCGCCAAGTCCAGAGCCAGCCATAAAGACACAGAGAGACGCAAGTCCACAGGAAATGGCCTCTGGCCTGGCTGCTGCTGATGCTACCACATTACAGTCACAAAAAATGTCATGAGAAGTCACATATATTGTGAAAGAAAAAGATAATATTTCAGAAAACACCATTATCTCTGTCTCTGCTGGCTTCGTGACTGAAAATTGTGAAATGCTGCTGTTTAAAAATATGTTTCCTCACTATTGCTTTTTGCCAAATGGCTTTTTATAGGTGGTTTCCAAATAACCATACAAATGGCTTAGCTCTGTCCTAGTTAGGCTTATATGATCAGCACAAAGGGACATTTTAATATGACACTGGGTTGGAATCATTAACCAAAGTAATCATTTGAGATACCTCTGTTGTTTAGCTAATTACAGTGTCAGTATTCTACAGCAATCTGCACAGTGATAAACACAGACCATCTCTGGGTTATCATGGATATCTGGCAACAGTAAAATGCTCTTCCTTTTCTTTCTTGTCATCCATCTCTTCTTCCATACAGCCTGCCTTGCTCCCTCTTTCCCCCGTCCTGCTGTGAGCTCCCTCATTAGGGAAGTGATGATGTAACGTTTCTGTGCCATCAAGCGCTGCCATTTGTCATTACGACTCACAAGTGCCGAAGTGGGCCAAATAAGTGACAGGAAGTAAGGCCTCCCATTGGCCCTGCAGCCAGTTTTTATTAATGTTACACCTTTTTCTGACTTCTCTTTTTAATAATACCTCAGTGCATAAGGATAAGATGCCACTTTGCATTGTCACTACCATTGCTGTCAAATATAAATACATAAAAAGAATCGTGTGATCATCAATCAATCTCAACATTTCCATTTTGTAAGTGGGTTTATATATGTCTCAGAAACTGTAACTGATGACTATTGGCAGAAACCTGAGAAGTCTCCTGACAAGTGGAGCCTCCAGAGCAATGCAAAAATAAGTCTGAAACCCCCATCAATCACAGCACTAGATATTGGTTGAAAGATTTGCTTTTCACTACCAGATCCAGACAAGATAGCAGATTGTGAAGCTGTCAAAGCGGCTTGATTGAGGAGATGAACTAAAATCAAAGACTTTTCAGACTGTGCATCTACTGTAAATAATATATTGGTATAATAATGATAATAATCTGATGAAACTGTTGAAGTGGATTGTTATAACATAAAACAGTATAACTTGAAGTTTTGTGACATCACCGACTCACGTTTACATCACTTTGAAGCAGCTTTGCTTTGAAACCATTTGTCTTTTCTCTGGAACTACCAAAACAATGTAAAATAGCAGACACTCAAGGCTGGGCCAGCAGTCCACAGTGACAACAAGTGGGGGCCAGCAGTAAATCACAGCAAAAATAAAATGATTATCTGAATGTCACAGAAACAAATAGATGTACAATGAACACTCATAGTAAAAAGACACACTTAAAATGATCTAATTCATTTGCCCGTGTTCAAGGGATGGGTATAAGGATCTGGAGATGCCTTGACAAAACCCTTGACCTGTAGGTCTTAGTTGGGATGGGTGCCCTTCAGTGGGGACAGAAGGGGGATGATTGATTGGGTCCCTGTCAGTGGGCTCAGCTGGACATCCTAGAAAGGTCTCCTCATCCATCAGATAGCTGAGCAGCATTGTTCTGTGGGCCACCCGGGCAGATGTCTGGAGGACCCCAAAGACCCAAAACGTTACTAACAGCAGCCACAGACAGCCTGCCTCTGTGCCCCTCTGTCAACATGCATCAGGAGTCATACCACACACCCAATTCAATCAAAAACCATATACGGCTTGCTGAGAACATACACATGCAAAAAAGTTACATTCACTAACAATAGTTCACAATCATCCTCAGAGTGGAGATAAGTGATGATGTGCTGGCAGTAATCATTGTGTTTAGTGACTCCTGGGGCGTAACATGGACACGCAATTGTGGTGTAAGGCTTAATTGTATGGTCAGGACAGAGGGCAATGAGTTAGTCCCAAGCCAATCAACCATGATGAGAAGTAAGTTCTCACTACAGTAATTACATTGCAACTCATTAACCTCTAAGCTTCCGGACAGAAGAGTGTGATGTATTAGATTTTGATGATCTAATAGTACACTTGATAACAGGTAGAACATTAGTGGTGGTCTTTTAGCACCAGTCCTTAAAGCATCCACCACCCAGTTCAGCAAGACCATAAGTTCAGTCAGTGATTTGGAAAACCAGCGGTGCTTGCCTGGTTGCAAGCTCTGTTGACAGATTAGATTATATTTTCTAGGAGGGGCTATTTAGGGGAAGAGGAACCAGGGGGGTATTTAGGGAATGGGTGGGGATATATGTGATCCCATGGCCCCGCTATGACAGGCGTCACACCACTCTCTGCATGATGATCTCTTCCATATGGACCCAGGAATGGTCAGTCTGTGTTTACATGAGTTGATCCCAAAACATGTCCAGATTCATGTTCTCTGATACTGCAGCCCAGGAGGAGAGCAGACGAAAGGCGCTGGGCAATTGAGACACCCCCTGCTGAAGATCCATTAACGTAGGCTGCACAGTGGCACCAAGCAAAGAAGCAACCAACCAAAACACCACCCTTTCATTGCACTTTTACACATACACTTATACACACACCAAGTTCTGTTAAAAATTACACTCATCATATTTTCATAATTGTTGGAGGCACCTGAAGTCAAGGCCAAGTCAACACATTTTGCCTGGCAGCCAATGAAAAGGGCCATTTGTGTGGAATGCATATCAAAGGCATTTCATCTCCATTTGCTTCAGCTAAGTGAAAGTATCAGGGTGTCACACTCAGATGGCATCCTTACAGAATCTGAGCTTATTTCTCAACTTTGGACTTGAAAAAAGGTGTCAAATAATTTTAATGAGGTGGAATTCTAAGTTTCTTAAGTTTCACTGCCAAACTAAATCCTGCCAGATGGACTTAAGGGTAGTTACAACCTCCTGCTTTGCAAATACGTGAAATGTTGAACAGTTAGGACTGGTTTTTCATTGTTATACTAGGACAGGGGCACTAAACAGTCTGGAAGGTTTCACAGTAAGAGACAAGACTGTGGTCATTTCTTTGGTATGTCTTATGGGTTCCAACTTCACCAGCTGAGGCAGAAATGGCTGACCTGAAACCACCAAGCCCCTATTGTCTGTCTCCCTGATAACCTCTCTCAGGTCTCACTGATGTTTACCGTCTGAGAATAAGCCACTATATGGATGTTTAGAGAATGGGCCACTCCCCATAATGTACTTAATAACCACTCCCCCGGAAGTAAAATATATTCATTATAGGACAATGACATCTTCTCTCCTATGGGGCACCTATTTCAGTCTGAGTTCAGGGGCATAGCAATGGGTGCTGTGATGTCAAAAAACGGCCCTTCTTCATTGATCTCGAGCTGGAAATGAGTACACTGAAGTCAGACCTTGTCTCACTAGGGACCGGCCATACCGTCGCTAATAACATCCAGCCCTTGACATTCTTAAAAACTCTCTGGTTATCAAGGAAAACAAACAAGGACATCAGACTCACTCTCTGTGCTAACAAATACCATCCCCAGGCAATCTAGTGGATTGGTGGTGCAACTCAGTAGTCCCCTGTTGAAAATCAAATCATGCTGTGGTGATTTGGAATGTACGGTGAGTGTAGCCCAGCATTCACCCCAGGAATTGGATGAAGGAGACAGCCATATTTTGATGCCCACCTTGCTTATAGACTTATTAGAAGGAGCAAAGAAGTAAATGCATTCACACACATATTTGCAGTCTAGAGTGATGTATGCTCATTGCAAGGGGTTTTCTACCACCCCCTACACCTGACCCCACATCCCAGGCTCCTATTTCCCTGTTCCCCCCCTTTCCCTCCCTCCCTCATCTTGCCACACATCATTGCCCTGCTAAATGCTGACAATTGGTGACAAATGGACTACACTGCACACTGCGCATTGGTTGCCCCGGGAGACAGTGGCAGACTGTGGGCAGGGAAGGAGGGCAGAGGAAGGGAGTGGGGCCTCCTTGCAGCAGCAAGGTGCCTGGCACAGGTGGCTGAAAAACAATACAGATCCGGCGTCTGACTGGGCTTGATAGCACAAGAGCAGTGGAGTGTGGGAATTCACTGAGTACCACACACAGTTTAAACTGGATGATGGAGAGCAGAGGAAGAGCAGAGGGGAGAGGGAGGGGCAAAGACACATTATTTTGACAGGGTGACAAGCACACGCTCCAAACACATGCACACATAATACAAGATAAATGAGAAACGCACTTTGACAGATGGCTTAAGAACACCTACTCATAATTCATATTTTGCTTGTTTCTGTAGCTCATTTAATTACACATCAGTCCCAGCTAAACGGAGACTGTTAGGAGACTAAATGCTCTGCTTTGGTGCAAATAACAATGACAAATGGATGCATGCATACATACACACATGCAGGCTTGCACAAACACACACTTGCTAAACTCGCAGTCATACAAAAAATAGAAGTAAATCTTTTTAAAATGCCATAATCAAAGCCTTTATACTTTGTCATCACTTCTGTAATATTGTTTTATTTCCAAGGAAATAAAAACATGTTTCTCCATTTTTCATTTAACAAGGTTTGATCAAATGTTGATGAAAAAGAATTGCCTTAATTGGCTTTTGGCCTGTGGTCAAAGTACAGTGCTTAAGGAATGAAGGAGTTCACCATGATTAATGTTTTACACAAATCTAAATGCTGGAGGCTCTGACTATGAATACATAATTAGTACAAATATAAATCACAGCTGACTGACCCAGGCTTAGTTAGAACCCACTTATGAAGAGTTCGTGGTTCACTGTCAACCTTTTTGACAGGGAGGAACCTATAGTTGTGTAAGTGACATTCCCACCCTGCACCCCTAATGAAAGGCTCCTCCCACATATGACAGTACAAATTAATCTAGATCCCAGGCAAACGTTCACCATTCATGCAACAAAAGGATTTTCTCCAGCCCCCTATGGCCCCACCAGGCAATTAAACTACATGCAAATGCATTTGCATGTGCACAGGCTTATGTGCATTCATATTAACAACTGCATCCCATGTCATACATGGTTTTTATGCATTAACGAGCAAAGGTCTGTGTCGAACCAGCAGTTTATGTATATTTTAGAACGTGTTTGCTTTGTTAAGGTGTGTGTGTATTTGTAGATGTATGTGGAGAAAAGTGTGTTTTGTGTGAAAGGGGGGGGCACAGAGGGGGGCCTCAATCAGCTGTGTGCAGGTTGTCATCTTTGAGGGGTGACTGGATGGGGGTGTGAGGACGTCGGCCCTGTGTGTGGGAACCCCGCACTCCTCACTTCTCATACATTGTTCTCCTGCTCCTACAAACCGTTAATGCCACAAAAGATGCTCAGCCTATTGTGGACCGGGACAGCTGAGGGGGGAGGGCAATGGCGCGGAGGCAGGCGAGGGAGGAGGGGTCTGGCCCAGCCTGAGTCTGGTACGGCTGCCTTGGCTACTTCGCCTTGTTTCCTCTCCTCACCTATCCTCTCCTCTGCTCTCATCTCCTGTCCTCTCTCCTCCCCTGTCCTCTCCTCATCTTTCCTCTTCTCTCTTCACTCAGCTCCGCCACTTAGCCCCTCTCAAGAGGATTTGGCTGGGCTGGATTTAGGGGGCCGATGCTTATCATACAAAAGAATTAAACCAACTCAAGATCTGAGCTTTCTCTTCTAGTCTGCTATGGCTAATCTGAGAATCTCTGAAGGAGGGCTTAGGTGATGTTACATTTTCATTAGACTTCTGATGGCAAACGGGACACTAATGGTAAGAGCCCTGGGTGCCATTGTGATGCAAATCCTGATTATTTCTTTAATTAAAGCATCAGAGGGGGGCAAAAGGGGAGAAAGGGTGGAGTTGACACTGACAGAACTGTATGTCCTTTCCCCCCTACTAGACAAGGATTCTCACGTCCATCCCAGACTAGAGATCTGGGGCTCTGGGGGATTTGGCTGGTTTGTGAAGGGCTAGCTGGGTTAGGGGGACTGGGTCTGAAGCCTTAGAATCTGTGACACAGGTTGCTTATATTGCCTGAGAGCATATACATCTAGCTAAGTCTCAAACAAGTTACAGTTACTGAAAAGAAAACTAGTTAACAGTATCTTCATCTGAAGTGCACATGCATATTACACATTCACTTTCAGGGTGAAGTCACAAAGAAAAATGTTCCCCACCACTGTTCATATCAAGTCTTTTTTTTAATCTTTGCAGCATTAATTCTTTAAAAACCCCAGACCCCAGAGAAGATGGATTCAGTGGAATAACTGTAAATTGAATTGGAACGGTTCACCAAAAAACTAGCAAAACAACTGATAACTGTGATGAGCATCTCTTACTGCAGGCTAAAAATTAAGGCAGCCACTGCTAGTTTCTGTTCTGTTCCCCTGAGAAAATGGGCGCCACAAAAGAGGAAGGCAGAAAAACACTGAATGTTGGGTGGATGAGCGATCCACCCTCAGGAACTGTATTGTTTGTCCTCGCCATGGTTCTGGTATTCATGGGAAGACTCCGTGTACCCAGTGCGGCTCTAGACCAGATGTGGTCCTGAGATGACTGTGGAACACAGTAGAGACCATTGTAGACACTGTAGAGGAAGAGGGAGAGAGAGTGGTGAGTCAGATGTGTGCAAGACGCCTCCAGTAGAAAGTGAGAACTGCTTATGTGCGCATGTGTATCATAGTTGATGGTAAGTGTGCGTTGCTGGTGATGACTGCTGCAAGTGGAGGGACATTGTGTCAAGTGGAGAACAGCAGAGGAAGGTGTGTGTGGAAACCCTGAGAACTTTTGTTTTTCTTTTGGTGTAGCTGCACAGCTCTCCAGGACCACGACATGTTGCCCCCCTGTAGCTTAAGCCTCTGTCTCTTTTTGTCCCCAGCACAACAGCCTGTAGCATTCCATGGCAGCAAATCTGGCTCTGCTGTCACATGGGGGAGATTAGCCAAACTAAGACCTCAATAGAATGCTCACTTTACTCACCCATTCCGGCAGCGGCCGCCCCCCGCTCCCAGACACCCTCATACACCCAATTTAACCATTCCTCGTCTAGACAGAGTGCAAAGCAATTATTATTGACATTATTAAGACTTATAAGCAATGTTCTTTTTTGCAATTGTCACATTCCCAGCGGTGGACATGAGCTGCCAAGCAATGAGCCCTGCTTCCCACTGTGAAGAACACTTCCTTGTTGACTGGGCCTGTACAGCACTCAGCTGGCCAAACTGCAGCTTCTGGGACTTGACACAAAATAACTTGCAGTGAATTTACATGTATTTCCTATTCATCTTCTTCTGTAACTGTGGTTTCTTGTGCCTTCTGGCTCCTCCGGTTCACCTGCCCTTCATAATGCAGTTATTCTGGGCTTGGTCACACATGCAATTTAGAGTTATTCTAGCCATACCACCACTACCCACACACATCATCCTTATCTGGCCGGGGACACTCAGAGGAGGATCTTCCGGGAAACAAAGCTCTAGCAGACTGGAGAGGTCTGTGGCTGCCTAAAGGGGCCTAGAATGAACTGAGAAGGGGACATGGGGGGAACAGTGGAGATGTGGGTTGAACAGAACCCTCTCCTAGGGGGTACTGCAAGAACAAAGCCATCTGACTGCATTTACAGACAAAGAGGGAAACACATATGGTTCATGTTTGTAGCATGTCAGACTTACACCATTTGCCCCTTTTACACAACCCCTCCAGCCTCATTTACATATGTATTCATGCCCAAATGGGAATTATTAGATTAAGATTTACCAGATATATTCCCTGGTTACGTCTTTAAAACCCGCTTACATCAGGTTGGAGTTAATGCCCTGAAAGAGGACACTTAACAGATTATTATAGTAGACAGAATCCTATGATGGACCATTGTTCCCTTACTCTTTGAGTTAGCTCTAAGGAGATGGGGAAGTTTGAGCTTCATGAAGACCAGGATCTGAGGCCAAAGAATCTGATGATGGTTATGATTTTAGAGTTAAGACCATTGTTCCAGTTATTAGTTAAATGAATCAACCTTACTTTTTTGGTTAGCTTTACAGAAATGGGGAAGGCTGAGCTTTAGGAGCTGAGGCCAGATTATAAGTCTGAGTTTACAACTGGAGAATGGGGGCCACGGTTGCAGCGGCACAGAAAATAATTTGGTTTATTATCACATAATGGTCTACTGCCCAGAGCAGCACCATTGCTAAGAATAAGCAAAAAGCTATTTTATCACTGCCACAAAAAAGGTTCTCTCTTACCTCCTAAAATGGATGTCATTAATGGACCGAGTCTGGTTGAAAAGAGGTAAGGGTAGGGACAATGGAAGACAAGAGCTGCACAACCCAAACTGGTGAGCCACTCAGGCAGTAGCACAGTGGCACTGTCTTTTCTCACCTGTTCTACATTACAGGCAGAGAGCAAAAAGCATCAGTAAATTGTGAACTATGAAGTTAAACCAGCGTAGCAATATAATTGTATAGCTGGTCTTAATTCAGACTTAAGTTGACATACATATTGCCTACTCAACATAGATTACAGAATCTGAGCTGTACTGCATGTGAACAATAACAATTTTCCAATGTGCATTGCAACTCTGAACTTATCTAGACATTACTCAGAGGACGTAAATGTGAGAATACAAATGTCCAACTCAGTTGGACTGGACATTAAAAGGACTTTACACTGCCAGTTCTGTGGCAGATGAGCCACCACTGATGTGCTGTGAACAAAACCCTCCAATTTCTGGGTGAAAAAAAAAACAATTCACATTAGAATCATCTTATCAATCAATTTACAATTGCTAAAATCTGAATTTTGTAATAATGTTGGTGGAATGAAAAGGTAGAAACTTAATCACAAAGTCATGTTGTAGCACACACACTGCATACAGCACACATGTACAATAGTTGTCTTGTAATGCTAGTTTCACCTTCATAAAAAGAAATTATGAGTGCATTTTAATGAGTTGATATTGAGCTTTGAAAGTGTGGAGAACTTTGTGAATACTTCATAGATCATCGCCAACATTTTTGTTTCTGGGAAACACAGTGAGGCTCAGTAATAGTCAAAGACCCTACAGTGAGGCTCAGTAATAGTCAAAGACTAACTGACCTAATGCAGCCAGTGCAGGGGAGCACCAGTGATCTCCATAAATCACATCATGCCCCATCAAGTGCAAACCCCTGCATCTCTAGCCCAGCATCTAACCATGGCTCCAGAGTTGGTCTTAAATCTACAACTCATGTTTGCCAATTTTTGCGATACAATACTGTATAGTTAACAAAAATGTAACATTCTAACATCCAAAGCCTTTGATCAGTGCAGAGATGGAGGTCATGAGCACATAAATGATCAGAAGGTGAGGTGCTACAGCTCTTTAGGTCTACGGGGTTTGGGCAGCTGCCTTCATCTTTCACTTCCATGAGAAATAAGGTGTTTGAATTAAGTTACTTCTCTTTGTCAGGCCTCGGGTGTCTGTTAATCAGACAAACCTTAATCACCTCCTCTTGGCAGTTGACCAAGTTCCTATAGGCGGGCTTTGCAACATGGAAGCTGTGGGCATACCCAGCGTATAGATGTAAAAATGGCTTAGTCTCTGCGCTTTCTCCCCAGGGGTATGGGATTACCAAAGATTCCAGAAAAAAAAAAGGAGTGGATTATTTATCAGGTGGCCAGGGAATGCTTTTGCCACAGATGACCTCTTGTCACTCTTGTGACCCAGACATGCAAAAAAAAAACAGATGCACAAACAACCAGCAATAAGTGCAAAGTCTGTCTGTCACAGAGAGTTGGTGTGAACACCTGAGATGCTTGACTCCTGGTTCCACTGGTTAAGGCCGTTATTATTCCTTCCTATGTTCTTTCCATCTTTCCCACTTTTCAGTCAGAACAACAGTGCCTTGCCAGTGGATTCACCATCTCACACAAGAGCCTCCCAGTGCATCATTGTCCACAATATGTTAATAAATGTGATAACAACAAATAATTTTAGACTAAAATTGACTAAGGTTTTGTCATGTTGCTCAAACTCCTGTTCAACAAACTCTGCTATCAGGCCGCTGTTGCATGTGGCAGCCTTCTGGCTAATAGCACTAAAATTAGCATTCATGAAGCATCCTACACTTCCTTACTTGTTTGCTCTCTGCTGTGTTCTCACCATAAATTTGGCTCCCAGAACAGTGACTTAGAACGATTTAAATACTTCTTGTTTTGTGACTTTGTGCATGCTTGTGTGCATGTGAAAATGTGCATGTGCTGGATACACATGGATGAGAATGTGTGCATTTACTTGCACTTTAGTAACATGCTTTGCACATAAAAATGCAAAGTGAATCTGGAATTTCCATAATAACTTGTGACCTGTTGATGTTTAATAGTTTTCGTTTAGTGTACGGGGAAGCTTTTAGAACTGTCTTTCAGTTCTGTTCTTGCCAAATTTCTCACACTTTTCATGTAGAGTCAAATTTAAGAAGCACATTTACCTCAACTTTGAGAAGCAATTGGAAATTTTTAACCCTTGCTCTGGTGTGGAAAACATATGACCACAGTAACAGGCTGGACATAGAAACAAGGGAGTATGCATGCTGAGACGGAAGCTGTGAATCTCCACTCCCAGAAGGCTGGAACTGGGAACTTGTGAAGTTGTGTACTCCCCATAGCAAAGGGAATGCACCTCTGCAGCCACCGGACACTCCCAGTCATCTCTGTAGAAAAGAGAAGCACAAACCATAGAGGTTATAGAATGCTACTCATAAGGAAATCATCACAGTCAACGTATTACTTCACAGTGGGAATGATTGACAGGGTAGTGAACTTAGGCACAACAACAAACTCGGGTCTTCCCCTTTACACACTGGTAAATAATCTAAATGTGTCTGTATGATATCACTTGTGTCAGACACACACGAGAAAGCAGAGAGAAGTGAAAGTGCATAATGTCTGTTTCTAGCCCACAGTGACGTCTCATGCAGCTCTGACATCTGAATGCACTGAGAAGGTCTCTATCACATGACCAAAACAAGATGTGAGCTTCGGTTTGTTACAAACAAATTAAATTAGCATTATCTGACTTAATAATTAAGTAAAAAAATCAGTAGTTCCTTGATTTGATAATGAAGGAGTAACTCTTTTGATAAATGTCATAATTCTGTTTAAAGTGTACTATAATACACTGAACTGAGTGTTACTGACATACAAAGCCATTTTGTGCTTGCAGTCAAAACCATATTAACCCTGCTGTATTACTTCTTCACTTTAGCAGTCACACCAGCTTATATATTTAATTATCATTCATTTATTTAATTATTATGTATACAGTCATTACATTTAACGCTGACCCATGAAAATTTATATAATGAACAATCGCCACCAAAAGTGTTTTCTTCAGCTAGACCTTTAAAATGAACCATAATTACTTTTCTTGGATGTTGTTTGCAGTTAATACATATGTGGAAGTTATTCACCTCTCTGAGCTTGCCTTGTCTGCTGATTACATTAGTAACCCTGGCACCCATACCTGCTTCTGACCCACACTCACTCCATACACCTCTGCCAGTGTCACCAGCTCAGTATCACAAACTGCACAAGCAAATGTGTCAGAGCTCAAGCAAATGCAGACGTGCTATGTGAGAAATGTGGCAGCCGTGGCTACGGTACAAGAGTTTTTTTTTTCCAGCACCAATTCCTGAATGCAGTGGAACTAAAGTCTCATACTGGGTATCAGTTTCAACTTTCCAGCTCCCTATAATTGAACAAATTGCTTTGAATCAGATTTACTTGTATGGTCTGTTCTTCGTTACATGGGATTAGAGTGATTACAGGATCACGACTGATCCTCAAATGATGACAAACTACATGGATCCTAATATGCTCTCCTTTGGACAACACTGCGGTGCTATATTACTTGTTTGTTGCTGCTATATGAAGAGGTCTGCTGTCTAGCTCAGGTTGTAAAGCAAAGATTACGAAGGTTGTGTTGGTGTACAAAAACTAATACTTAAAATCATTCATCCAGAAAAGTTGGAGAAAACATCCTTCTAATATTCTTTGAGCTTCTCCTGGCTCCAAGGAGCTGTGTTTGAACTGAGCACAAATGGTTTTCATTATAAAGTTATTCGAAAAGTATTTTTCAGTTAGATTTCTAAGTTAATAATTGCCCTCTTGGTGACAGTTATCCTTCCTTTATTTCAATAATTTGCCAAATACTTTTGACCTTTCGTCACATTCGGAAGCCAAAGCATACGGATACACACATACACGTTTTAAGCGGAGTGTCTTTATTGCAAAGTGATAATAGCCTGTGAGGAGACGCTGGCTGACAGCCATGACAAATCCACTTTCTACAGCCAGCATGTCACCATAGAAACCTTTCTAACATCAGAGAACTTCAGGAGGCAAAGATTTCAGTAAAGTAACAATATCTTATCTCATATTACTTTATTAAAAATGTTTCCAAACATGACACATGTACAAAACATGATGCAGGAAAAGAAATATAACTCTAGCACCCTTAACCTCTATATATTTTTTTCTCTAGTTTTGGCACATAAACTGGGTGATTGTTGAGGCATAGCAGTAAATGCAGCATGAAAATTCTGGCTATATCAATGTATGTCATTTGAGGAATGATGAAGCACACACTTTAGATCATAAGCTGCACTGTCCAACAACAAATCTGCTGGCATGTAAATATTAAATGATTCAGTCAGTGTAAGACCTGAGGGAAAACTCAATAGGAAGGTCACAACAATGCACATAATCACACAAATCCTGCAAGTAATCTTAATCAATTCACTAAGTAAGCAGAGCACCAACAGGTTCCCCTTTCCCATACAAAAACCTCTCTAACAAAGTGTACACAATAGTAGTGTACAGTGCCATAATAGAAGAGTCCTGAGTTTCTATTTGATAAAGATTCCCATGGTTTCAGCTCTCCTAGGTGGCTGCCAGGATGTTTCTGGCCCATAGAACAGACAGTCATTTCCTCCCAGGGCCAGGTGATTGACAATGACACAACAGGCCACAGAGTCAAAATGACTCGTTGCTCCAGTGCCAAGTACTCTGGGTTATAGTGCCATTCCCATACTGAACAAAAGCATTGAGCAACTGAAGATAGAAAGCCATATCAATTTCAGTTTTACTAAGAACCTTGTGCACTCATGCTTAATAAGCAGACTCACCAGCTATCATCTGACTGAATACCTTACAGAAACATGAAAAAAACAGCATTTTATGACTGTGGTTAAGACCGAGGTGAAGTCAGCCTGTGGCAGATTTATGCATTGATAAAGACAACATAGTTTATATGAAGTGAGTAAATAATGTCTTTCGGGTATCATTTTTATGTCAACGCAGCTCAAAACACAATTGTGGAGAAACATGCATCGGAAGTGAAGAAACTTCATCACAATAAAAAAAAACAAGAGAGAGAACAGACACAAAAGAAAACCCAGCTTTGGGATTTTGTGCTGCCTTGGGCTGTAAACAGATGCATGTTATCCAGCTTACAACAATGAGACGTGAACAAGCACATCTCCCAAGATCACTTGACTTCGAGGTGAGATACCATCGGATGGTATTGATAGCATCAGATGCAGGCCCCTGAGCATCCCTCCGCAAACAATATCACTAATTTCTTCCTCTCTCTCACTTCAGCAGAGTTCCACTCATTTATGTAAGCCTTTGTTTTGTCAAGTGAAGACAGTGAGACAGATTCCCTGTCAACTCTTTTCCTTCAGACCTCTTTCATGAAGAGTTTGACTTCTATTCTACTGATTGCACTGACGACTCCACTCATCTGTAGAAATCTGTGTCTGTGATTGTGCATTTGTGCATGGCCAAACATAAGCCTTTGCATTTCCTTGCAGTAGCTGTTGAGCTCATCAAGTTTTGAAGGAGGCAGCTTCTCTGACAGGTGTTGTTAAAGTGTGACTAAGTGTATCTGTGCACAGCTGCCTATTATTAAAGAAAACAATCTATTATTGCCATAGCAATGGCAACCCTCTGTGATGGCTTCCTGGGGTACTGACAGACCTGTGTCAGCACAGAATTTTCATCCTGCCATTTAGAATCACTCCATCCCCCCACCCATCGTTTGATTTCTTTAGTCAGACTGCTGAAGCTTACTTTTCTTTGCTCTCATCTCCTTCCTTCCCCTAATATGTGTTATTATTTTCTTTCTCTTCACTGCAGTCACCTCTGTCCATATACTGTAGGCTCTCTTTGGCAGCCGCCCAGTCTCCAACACTCACACGCTGGCACACACACCACTATTAGCTCAGAGAATGAGAGACAGCCAGCAGCGGGTAGCGCTGCCTCAGTTTTTACACTCCACCCCAGGCAACCACCGTGTCTTATCTTACAGGCCCATTACATCACACAAAACAAACTTGTCATCTCCATCAGCCTGTCTCTTTACTGAAACAAGTTTGTGCCTGAGAGTAACACGGTAACACACTATTAGAAGCTATTTACTGTTTATAGGGGGTTTTGCACAAAAGGTGTGATGATCTGAACAAAAGAGGTTCAAAGAGTTCCTCAAACAATGAGACAGTAAAGAGTGCCTGTGTTGAATTTTCACTGTTCAGTGTTAAGACAGTAGTTACAGTCCACTACTGACACTGTCACTCACTGTAATGTTTCTGAGTAAGCCAATAAAGATGGCTAAAGATACTTGTGTGAGTATGGCATAAAGTGGCCCATACCAGTTCATGTGTGTCACCCATCCAGCACAGTTTTCTGGGCACAAGCTTTGAGCTTAGGTGTTCTGCATGACTCAGATTTTCTGATTAGTGGCCTGTTTGTAGAAAAAGAGTGCAAAAGGAAACAAATGAGACTGAAGAATAACTAATGGTATGCTTGAATGGAAGGAATGCTTAAATCAAACTGAAGGTTCAAAGTACAGTCAATGATAAGTACTTTGGACTTCTGCCATCAAAACGGGCTTTATGTGCATAACATGCTACCACCAGATTGTTTGCCTGGTGCTCTTTCTTGGATAGTATTAACGATTCAGAAGCGCCAGGTTCAAGCCGCTAGCTAAAGTTTGTTGTCATTACATCAATGTAGTGAAAGACACAGTTTGATTTATTGCACCTGTAGATGTGTTGACATGTCACTTCACTGAAAAATGACACGTCTCCACCCCAGTTTAGTGGGAAAGCTTGTCAGTCTAATGTAAGAATGGGAGAAAAGCTCAGTCGGCTCAGTGTGGATTGCGTTCCTCAACACATATGATGTTTCCAACATCATCACAGACATTGCTTGTTTTAGTCACACAGCATTATATTTCTATTAGACTGATGCATACGTGGGGATTAAGAGAAGATCCACTGTAAACAAAACCTGTACAAAGTCTGCATTTCTATAAGCTGCTTATCTTTGAGCTGCTGTGACTGTTCACAGCACCAGAGAAAATGACAGTGTGCTCATGGTGCTCAGTGACAGTCACTACACAGTATCTGCCATGGGCACATCTATCCCAGCATCACTTAGACAGGATGACATTTTTATAACCTAGCTATATTGGAATTTTTCAGGAATTAAAGTTGCAGAATTGCACTCAGCTGAAAACATCCACCTCTGTATAATCTGTCAAACTGTGCACAGTTTTGTTTTAATACTTTATGGCATTCGGGTCTATTTGCAAGTCATAGTCATAGTCATGCAAAAAGGAGCCTCTGAAAGATTTGTCACAGTGGAGCTATGTGATTTATTAATCGTTTTCATCACCGTTGTGCTTTTACAACAGGATATTATCATAAAACCTTGGCACTCCCACCCAAGTTTGTTCATCTTATTCTCTTTTCCTCCCTCAATTTCCCTCTTAATTTTGAAGGCTCATGGTAATAAAGTAGCTAGTAGGAACTGGAATGGCTGCAATCTGGTGACAGATTGATGATGAATTTAGGAAGAGGTTTTTCAAGTGATGCACAATGAAACTGTTACATTTTACAGTAAAGCATGATTGGAGTTTGGAAACCTTGCTGAATCCAATCTGTTAACAAGCCAAAAATGTCAAAATACTTATGGATGAGGAACAGTATGTGTTGTGCTGTGCCAATATTTTAATGTAAGCAGCACCCACACACACACACTTTATTTCTTTTAATCACTCATCATTGCTCTGTCACCAAGCTTATATGTGCATACAAATGCACACAACTGTGCAAACACATACAGTCGGTACACACCATGCACACAGAGTCATCAGATCCTGTCACAGCCGCTGACAGTTCCTTTGAATTGATACTCGCTACAGTGACTGGCCAAACAAGTCTAAGCAGCATATATTCATAAACTTCTAATTACCTTCGAGCAGAGGCTTTCAACACAGTAGGCAGTCACATCAGGGTGGGGCTCGCATATTTGTTACTGTGGCACCAGGCCTGGCAAGGCAGCACAATGCTCACACTACTGGGTGGCAAACAGGAGTAGAGTTCTTCCAATAGTACCCTTATTTCACTAACGACTATTTGAACAGCTATTATTTTGTGTACATGGGGAGGTGAAGGTTCAGCTGCTTCATGTTCCACATGCAAACCAGCTAAATCACAAATCCATGAAAAAGTTTGTGAAACTCCGGACAGAGTGCGCTTGCGTAAGTCACTCGAGAAAAGTTATATCATGAAGAACTGCGCCGTAACCTCCTACTGGCTACACGACATCCCATAATTTCTCATTTTCAAGAGGTTGTGTATCACCAAGAAAGCATCTATATAAGCCTGTCCTCCCAGTGAACTGTGCTCTGACAAAGCTAGGGGGAACAACAGCCCTCATGGCTATGGAATAGGTAAATTGCACTGTGAGACAAGGAGCTGTTTGTGTGAGATAGAAACATGACACGTTCTGATGCAGGAAGTGAGTTTTTTTTTCCTTGCACTGTAAAATAAAGAATTAAACCCTGGAAAGAGGGCACATCCTAGAAACAATACTGGCACCTTTGTGTCTGTGAATGTGTTAGAACAAAGTAATGTATGACTGACAAGCAATATGTTCCCAGGCCATGCATGTCTCGTCATGTATAAAAAAGTGCAGCATAGTTTGTTCAACAGGGGTATATTAACCATTCGACAGTGTATGGTACAACGAAATTGCCCTTGGAGCTTGCCCAGGCAGTAACTGAGCTGTGGAAGTGTAACAGTCTTCTGTGTGCAAGTCAGTGCAGAGCAGCCATGGAAGGAACTCTTAAGTTCTCCTCTTTCCTATTTACAATTGCTTGGCATGTGTTGTTGCATTGGGCAACACTGCCAGACCAAATGCTTAGAAAGCAGGATCCAGCATGCATAATATTTAATTTGCTGAATTCAACTATTTAACTTTGCCCCATTGCCACTTACAGTGCATCGTCCGCTTGTCCTCAAAAAGGAGTCCTTGTGTTTCTGTACATGTGAACCAGCACCCTTGTCATCCACAGTAAATCTCTGTGCCTTTATATCTGGCTCAGCTTAGAGTAAAAACACAGGATGTCCAATTTAACAAGATAGTGATTTAGATATCTAAATACCTAGTACCTTCTCAAAAAACTAGTGGTTTGGCTGAAAAGGCGATACACATCTGTTATGTGTAGCAGTATCTGAAAGTAAAATACCATAAAGCCCTGGCTGCCAGTAGTGTTGTTATACTAATATATCATGTCGTTGCACCATTTTGCAATGCCAAGATGTAGAGATAATAATGATTTGTGCTGTGTGAAAAAGCTGGTGCAGCATGTACAGATAGGGTGAGATTCAAAGATGAGTAATATATAACCATGATATAGATAACATATGCTCTCCTGCCTCTCTGTGAGACCAGGAGGTTGAAGGATGATCAGATGCTAGGATGTGAGATCTTTGACACCCAGATAGCTGGGTGGTAGAGGATAGAAAAGGAAAGAGATGAGCAAGAAGAGAGAACAGGATGTATGGCTGCTGAAAGAGATTCAAAGACAGCATCGTACCAAGTGATTATATTCTATGGCTTCACTGCTTTGAAGAGGGCTAGAGCTACTTTTGGGGGGCGGGGGTGGAGCAAACAACATGGAGGTGGGCTGGCAGCCCAAAAATGAGCCTGAGCCAGCCAAGTGCATGTGGGTGTCTAGTCAGGTCAAGTCTGGTCAGGACTTAGCACCACCCCATCCGTCCAGCAATGACGGCTTACCCTGGATTCTGTAATGACTGCATCACAAGAGAGAAACCCCAATCTGTGACCCAGACCATTAGTCTGCTGTGCTTCTGAACTGCTGCAGAAGCTGGAGCCATAACAAGAATCACAGCCAACTGGCCCTGAAGATGGAACTACTGCTCTAGAACCTACACTATTGTGAAAGAGCAAGGGCCACTTTAGGATTAGGGTACACTACAGTTAATGGATAAAATGAAGTGTAAAAAAAGGAAAATTACAAGGATCAGATGTCTGAGAAATGAGTGGGATATGTGCTGCTTCCGTCTTAAATCTTTCTTTACCCACAATGAGAATGTTAGTCACAACTCTTCCTCTCTTAGCCACTCTGGTCACTCAACCCTTTAGCAACTTTGAAGCATTGTGCTTTAATACAGTACAAATCCTTCTGCAGCAGACATAGTTTTGTCCAGACTTGTAAATGCTAAATGCAGAACTACTGAAGCAGTAACAATAACTTCTGATTTGTGCACACCATTTAGCTATTAACCTAACAGCTATGTTGTATCTCTTCTTTTCTAGTCCATTTGTTTTATATTATTTGAGCTCCCTGCTAAGCAATGGACCTGCCTATGTAAACTAAAATGTGGTTTGGAGGAGCTGAGTGTTGCAGCTCCAAAGTGCCTACTGTACACGATGTATGGAAAGAGAGAGATTAAGCTGTGCAAGTGTGAATTGATTTGCAAGGTTGAGAATGTTCATGGGGCATGTGGCAGCATACACGTCATGCTTACATTAGAAAGCTTTTTCTCTCTTTGTAGCATTTATTCCTCTCCTGCTGAGCTGAACTTTGTCCAGCAGCTCTGCCTAGCTCTAGCCAGGATGCTAACTAATCCCAGGTGCTGCCAGAGATAGTCTAACACAATAGGCCCACCTAGACTGTGAGGACTTGGGTTTTACGTCAGACCTCAGGCAGCCCTGCCTCAATGATCCAAAGTTTACCACAAGAGTGCTGTGACTAAACTGGAGTAGTCCTACATCATTTATTATAAATCTACATCTATATCACGCTCTATCAATCTCAGTCACTTTTTTAAACTATATGGAGTGAATCTGATTGCTCTTGATAAACCCTCTGTAAGTTTCGAACAAAAGGGATTGTTCAGTGCAACCTGCCAACCAGTGCGTCAGCAAATTCAAGATTAACACAATGGAGGGATGCAAAACCTGAAACCAAGCAGGCCCTGCCAAATCTAGAGATTTTTGCTGTTTTTTGTAAATACTGATCTTGCTGAGTCTGAGTTATGGCCTTTGCCTAAACTTCCTGTATTACCCACAAGTACTTCCTGTTTCTGTTTTAAGGGTACTATTTGTGTCTGGTTGATAAAAGTCTTTTTCTTTTTTTTTCTTTTGAGTTGGTAGCTTGAATGCTGTCTACTAGTCTTCAAAACATCTGAAATGAACATGATGATGAACAGATGAACATGCAGTTTTCTGTTGAAAGGTAAAGTCATGCAGCTGCTACTTTGATGCCTGTAATTATTCACCACATTCTGCCGTTTTTATGTATTTTTCTGTTTTTATTGTTTCGTTTTAAACTGTTCTTTCATTGCTTTTATTTGTTTCTGAACCTGGACCTTGAGTCTGTAATAAAGTCTCATTCTATAGTTTGTCAGGTGTAGGTATTTGGCCATGCAGGTAAATGTGGTCTGCATATTGGCCTCATGGCCATTTGCCAACAGTATGTGAGGGCAATGGGTGCAGTGGCCATGTGCCTGCAAACTGGTTTTAAAGGTGCCAACGGGGACGGGAGACAGAGGAGGAGGAGTGAGATAAATCTCCTACACAGTACACTAGACTTTCCCACCATGCTGTGCACATAGATATGTCATATGCATTATGCACAAGTGCATACCAGGAACAAGTGAAATAACATGTAATCCCTTCCATAATCACATCCATCACAGCCTTTCCTTTGTGGATACGCTAATGTAAACATGCCTTTACCTCACCTACAAAATCTTGACCACCTCAAAATCCTTATCTCTCATTCAACTCCCTCTTGTCTTCTCCTCAAGTTAAAGCTGCCACCTTCCATGAAACTGGTGGTTCTAGATAGCAGCCAGAACGCCTCGATGAGATCACTGTTTCCACAGCTACTATCGCCCCCATTACCCAAAATTCTGTTCAGCAGTGTCATTATCTCACATGGCATCGAGCCCATGATTTTGTTCGCTGTGCTCCTCATCCCTCCCCAATCTCTGGTTAAATTACACAAGCACTTATATACACACACATTACCCAAGTCTGAACCAAAGCCTACAGCAACCGTGGATGAGTAAGGGACTACAGAATGCATGTAAAAAGAAGAATGCGTTATATAAGGAATTCATAAAGGACAGATCAAAGAAGGTGGAAGAAAAATATAAGTCATATAAGAACAAATTAATTGAGATTTTGAGGAGATGTAAGAAACTATATTACTCTAAAGTATTAGAGGATAATAAAAATAACATGAGAGGTACTTGGAATATATTAAATAAATTGATTAGAAACAGT
>NW_018128164.1:179212-181445 GCF_001952655.1 Monopterus albus
GGAAAGCACTACGTATTTTGTATTCTTCACTGATTTTACCATACTTGGAGTATGGTGTTGAAAACTGGGGAAACACATATAAACGCTCACTTCAACCATTGTATATATTACAAAAAAGAGTGATAAGAATTGTGCATAAGATGGGGTATAGGGATCACACCAATGTAGCTTTCATACAGTCTAAATTGTTAAAATTTTTTGATTTAGTGGGATATAAGACTGCTGTGTTTATGTATAAAGCCAGGAACAATTTATTACCTGGTGGAATTCAAAAACTATTTAATGAAAGGGAAGGGGGATACAATTTAAGGGGTCAGTTAAATTATAAAATTCATGCTATACGTACAACCAAAAAAGATTTTGTATTTCCATAAGTGGGGTAAAACTATGGAATAATTTAAGTGTGGACATAAAAAATAGTAATAGAATTGATGAGTTTAAACATAAAGGTATGTGTCAATCAAGATATATGCAAGAACAGGCTTAATGATTAATTAGATGGAACATTGTGGGTGTGGTGTATGAATGATGGCAAGATAATGTCATGGGGTAGGACTGGATAAGTCTGACTTCTTCCTACTCCATTCAAGCATGTACTAGGTATAAGCAAGTTGATAATGAATTAGCATTTGTTGGATATGTGTAAAATTATGTGTGTTGACATACCAACTGTCTTTACATGCTTGAAAGAATAAATAAATCAAATCAAAATCAAACCAATGCTTTGAGAACACGTCCTCACACATTCACTTTGTTTAGTGGCCATTTTTGTTGTTTGTCTGAGCAGAAGATACAATATAAAGTTGTTCTACATTTGTCTTATAATACAACAGGGATCTTTTTGATATCACTTTACATCAGCAACACAATGCAATAAAATGGACAGGGAATGGTACAGTATACATCTACCTGACTTCAGCTTTAACCCTGAAATCATGTCACTATGACAAACCAATTCCACTAACATCTGCAACACTACAGCTTTTGGATTGAATTGGAGGCATAGACATACTTCAGCGGTTCAAACCATCAAAGACAAACACAGAAATATCCTCCCATCCCCTCCCCAAAACAAAAATATAATTGAATCACAGCAAGCAACAAAGCTCTATTTCAACATAATGAGGTCATTCCCTTAGTCCTTTTATGCCCTTTTTCTCCTAACCAGCATTGTATCACTTCATCAAAATGTTTAAAAAATCTGCTGGATTTTTTATCTCTCCAGGCTTTTGTGCTACATGGCAGGGTCAGTCACAGGCTAACTGAAGTCATCTGATTTTTTTTTTTGTAGTGTCTCTGTTAGTAATTATCTTATTCAACTACTGTATGCTTTTCAACCCACGCAGATTCATGTCAGCACTCATACATGACATCATGACTGAGAGAGCTTATTAGGATGTGAGTTGTTAGGGAGGTAAGACTATATTATTTGTGTGGCTGATAGAAAGAGGAGCATATAGAGTGAAATAATGAAGACAGAGGTACAGGACACAGTAAACCATGAGTGTAGCGAGGAGCCCTATAGATCGAATGGTACTGTAGATGCTTTTAGTGCCTTTTGTCCTCTCTTTCACATTCTTTCCTTAAAACTTAACAAATACAAAAATCTAATTATCTAAACCACATTCAAATGCTGCTCTACAACCCTTACAATAACTTTTACTAATCATTTTTGCACCAACATTTAAAGCAATGTGTGTACATGGAGGTACATACTGTGGTAATATTGTGGTAATTTAAAAATGAAATAGCACTAAATAAATGACATAAATTCTTTTTAGTCAGACCTTTAAAACATCTCTAATGAGACTTGAGTATCTTGACACTTAACCACAAACACTGTCTGACTTGATTGGTACGTGATGAGTGACTTTATGGGTGAGTAACCAAGGAAGAATCGGGCAGAACATAAACAGTATGTTATGTGCCATTCACACCTGTCAGTGAGCGAACGAGAAAGAGGCGGACCCAGGTAGCCGACTTCGATGCAAGCAGTGATTTATTATGTACAGTGATGAGGAGAAATAACAAAATGCACAGAGGGAAATAGTACGTAGTCCTGTCGATGAGTAGTAACCGGGTGTTGACCAACAGTAGGAGGTGAGGAGATGGAGAGCTGGGCCGAGCTGCGTAGGCTGGGTCACTCCTGGGCTGGTCGGTGGTGATGGTGGCTACTGAAGGTGGAGACAGAGAGATGATGACAATAGTAGAACAGATAGGCGACTGAGCATTG
>NW_018128164.1:181603-184452 GCF_001952655.1 Monopterus albus
GAGAAAAAATGGCCTAGAGACAAGAACGAACTGGCAAGTGACTGAGGAGTGAAACCGGGTAATATAGTGAGCAACCTAATCAAGTGCAGCTGGTGATAAGGGAGTGAGGAACAGGTGAACGTGATTAGTGTTAATGGGCAAGAGACAGTAGGAAAGGTGAGGGAGGCCAGAGCAAACCTGACACAGTATTACTTGTCTTTCACTGGTTGTTGTACTTCCATTCATGCACATCTGGCAAACATCCATTCAAGTTACAGAAGGTATTTGGCCAAGAAGGCCGTGAGGTGATCAGGTGATCAGTGCGTGGGTAGAACAGAAAGACAAACATTGCTCTAAATTTCCATGTAAAATGCTACAGAAGCAGTGAACTGCACACAATATGTTGTGATTCAAGAAAATGACGTGATATTTCCTGTAGATGAATGTGAGTGTGTATGTGCATGTCCTGTCAAGTGTTATGCAGTTGCAGGGTAGAAGGAAGTGAGAGAAGAGGTTTGCATGGCGAGGAGGCAGTGGGTGGCAGGGGTGGAAGAGCAGCGGAGATAATCCCCAGCTTTTGCTGTAAGTACTGTGCATGCTGGGAAGATCAGGGACTAATGGGGGACTGGTGCTACCCTGTGGCAGTCACCCTGCCTCAAGCCTGCCACCTGACCAGCTCAGCAGCCTTGCAGCTTGCAGACCCAAAGACTCACACTTCAACTTTGATCAGGAGCTACTGATCAGTTAGGCGCTCAATCTGGTTGAGCAGGCTTGATCCTGCTGTTGGCAGGACTGTGTTCTTTGCCTTAGCACGCTCTGAATTTTATTTCACATGCAGAGCCTTCATTTCCTGGTCAATTCAAATGCTTCATCATAGCTCATATTATAAGCCTCATACTATTTGCAAATGATAATCTTGGGGCACATAAAAACAGCTATTGTTACTAGTAAGTGAGGATGATAGAGGGGGTCAGTGGGTTAATGTGTTCAGCATGGCTATGTGTTTGGCCCTGGGGAGAGATGAAGTTGAGAGGTTAGCCCAAGGGTGAAAAGGTCAGGTACCCCAGAGCACTGATCCAGGCCAAGCACTGATTCAGCTGGAGACCCTTTGGAGAGTCCCCTTCAACCCCACACATCACTCTGCAGTTGGGAGCACCAGCTGTTAAGAGGAGCAACTGAAGAAAAAAAGGAGGGAGAGGTAGAGAGGGAGCTCAGCTGGGAGGATGTGCTCCAGTCCCAAAACAGTTTCACTTCCATCTATCCATCCCACACTGTTTGTTATCATTCATACAAAACACTTTCTTTGTTCATTTAAATCCATTTCATTCCTAACAGCAAAGTTTTATATAATGTAGGATTAAAAACTGTCTTTAAATGGCTTTAATTAACGGTAATTCCTGAATAAATTGTGGTGTCACAGTTAATCCCCTCCCACTCCCACTGGTGATAAACTGTAGCCACCCATAACATCTCAGTAACCCCACCACCACAGCTGTCATTATGAGCACCACAAGAGCTCTAATCACATGATATGCAAATCTTGGAGACAGTTGTGAAGCCACAGCTTCACACCCATGTCCATCATGCCCTGGTTGTAAACACGAAAACAAATTCTTTAGATAGCTAAGATGACTAAACCACAGAGTCACTGTCACTTCCCTTTTCTGAGATTAGTGCAAATAGCCCCTTCTTTTGCTTTCCCTTTCCTGGGGGAATTTCCCATGTACCATAAATTAATGCAGGAAGTACAACACAAAAAGACTGTATCAAAATAGAAAGGATAGCCTGACTTCTGTAAGGGACATTTAAGACTCTAGTTTTCAGTATCAGATTCAGATTCAGATTCAGGCTGCTTTATTTGTTCCAGAGGTCAATTCAGTTTTGCCATTAAGCAGCTCACAAACAAACAAACATAATGTAAACATATAACATTCCCCATAAGAGACAATTATGTTAAAGTTTACAGTTCGCATTTAGCAGCGTGATGGCAGAAAGAATAAAAGAATCAGAATATGGATTTGTCCTTCTTAAGGGTCCGGTGTAGCGCCTTCCTGATGGCATCAAGGGTGAGTACAACAGTGTGATCAGACTGAATTAGGCCTCTTAGTTAAAAGGTGAGCAAAAGTTGTGTAACTGTGGGGTAAATAGCTATGCTGCATTCTCACAGCACAGAAACAAAGAATATTAAAGGACAGTTAGAGTACTTTCATATACTTATTGTGATTCCTAATTAGACCAGAAGATATTTGCATTATACTCCATGAGAAACTGTGCCTGATCCCAACAGGTGCCAAATTACTCTCACCTGCAAAGATGACGATGCTATTCAAACTGCTTCAGGTAGAGATGGGACTATTTGCTAATGGCCATTCTCAGGAGGATTCAATGTGGGAATGTTTTTTATCCATTAGTGAGCACAAGGAACCATTTCACATTTGCATTCATGGAAAGAGCTGAACCATACCATGTAGGCATTTGCTAAGTTCCAGTATATTAACACACCTGACAGAAGCACACAAACACAGCAACAAATGCACTGTTAGAAGTCCCTGTATTGTCTCAAGTTGAACAATACAAGGAATCAACAGTCAGTGTAGGCAGTATTTTGGAACAAGAGTCTTGCAACCATATTTTTAACAGGAGCTGGAAGGCACACAGCCCCTGATCCTGCTCTCCCACACAAACATGTCCCCAGGGAGAGGACACATGGAGCCAACTGCTGGAAAGTTTTGCACAATCTTGACTTAGTCACATCAGGCACCGGCCCTAAAACACCCATCACTGTCAGCAATTGGTGTGTGTTCACACAGAAACTAGAAAATTAAAACGTGCCTTAGCATATGAGCAAGTCAAACAAATCTTCCATATTC
>NW_018128164.1:185594-199541 GCF_001952655.1 Monopterus albus
TGTGAGTGTGTATGTGCATGTCCTGTCAAGTGTTATGCAGTTGCAGGGTAGAAGGAAGTGAGAGAAGAGGTTTGCATGGCGAGGAGGCAGTGGGTGGCAGGGGTGGAAGAGCAGCGGAGATAATCCCCAGCTTTTGCTGTAAGTACTGTGCATGCTGGGAAGATCAGGGACTAATGGGGGACTGGTGCTACCCTGTGGCAGTCACCCTGCCTCAAGCCTGCCACCTGACCAGCTCAGCAGCCTTGCAGCTTGCAGACCCAAAGACTCACACTTCAACTTTGATCAGGAGCTACTGATCAGTTAGGCGCTCAATCTGGTTGAGCAGGCTTGATCCTGCTGTTGGCAGGACTGTGTTCTTTGCCTTAGCACGCTCTGAATTTTATTTCACATGCAGAGCCTTCATTTCCTGGTCAATTCAAATGCTTCATCATAGCTCATATTATAAGCCTCATACTATTTGCAAATGATAATCTTGGGGCACATAAAAACAGCTATTGTTACTAGTAAGTGAGGATGATAGAGGGGGTCAGTGGGTTAATGTGTTCAGCATGGCTATGTGTTTGGCCCTGGGGAGAGATGAAGTTGAGAGGTTAGCCCAAGGGTGAAAAGGTCAGGTACCCCAGAGCACTGATCCAGGCCAAGCACTGATTCAGCTGGAGACCCTTTGGAGAGTCCCCTTCAACCCCACACATCACTCTGCAGTTGGGAGCACCAGCTGTTAAGAGGAGCAACTGAAGAAAAAAAGGAGGGAGAGGTAGAGAGGGAGCTCAGCTGGGAGGATGTGCTCCAGTCCCAAAACAGTTTCACTTCCATCTATCCATCCCACACTGTTTGTTATCATTCATACAAAACACTTTCTTTGTTCATTTAAATCCATTTCATTCCTAACAGCAAAGTTTTATATAATGTAGGATTAAAAACTGTCTTTAAATGATGCCTTTAAATGGCTTTAATTAACGGTAATTCCTGAATAAATTGTGGTGTCACAGTTAATCCCCTCCCACTCCCACTGGTGATAAACTGTAGCCACCCATAACATCTCAGTAACCCCACCACCACAGCTGTCATTATGAGCACCACAAGAGCTCTAATCACATGATATGCAAATCTTGGAGACAGTTGTGAAGCCACAGCTTCACACCCATGTCCATCATGCCCTGGTTGTAAACACGAAAACAAATTCTTTAGATAGCTAAGATGACTAAACCACAGAGTCACTGTCACTTCCCTTTTCTGAGATTAGTGCAAATAGCCCCTTCTTTTGCTTTCCCTTTCCTGGGGGAATTTCCCATGTACCATAAATTAATGCAGGAGGTACAACACAAAAAGACTATCAAAATAGAAAGGATAGCCTGACTTCTGTAAGGGACATTTAAGACTCTAGTTTTCAGTATCAGATTCAGATTCAGATTCAGGCTGCTTTATTTGTTCCAGAGGTCAATTCAGTTTTGCCATTAAGCAGCTCACAAACAAACAAACATAATGTAAACATATAACATTCCCCATAAGAGACAATTATGTTAAAGCCTACAGTTCGCATTTAGCAGCGTGATGGCAGAAAGAATAAAAGAATCAGAATATGGATTTGTCCTTCTTAAGGGTCCGGTGTAGCGCCTTCCTGATGGCATCAAGGGTGAGTACAACAGTGTGATCAGACTGGATATGAATTAGGCCTCTTAGTTAAAAGGTGAGCAAAAGTTGTGTAACTGTGGGGTAAATAGCTATGCTGCATTCTCACAGCACAGAAACAAAGAATATTAAAGGACAGTTAGAGTACTTTCATATACTTATTGTGATTCCTAATTAGACCAGAAGATATTTGCATTATACTCCATGAGAAACTGTGCCTGATCCCAACAGGTGCCAAATTACTCTCACCTGCAAAGATGACGATGCTATTCAAACTGCTTCAGGTAGAGATGGGACTATTTGCTAATGGCCATTCTCAGGAGGATTCAATGTGGGAATGTTTTTTATCCATTAGTGAGCACAAGGAACCATTTCACATTTGCATTCATGGAAAGAGCTGAACCATACCATGTAGGCATTTGCTAAGTTCCAGTATATTAACACACCTGACAGAAGCACACAAACACAGCAACAAATGCACTGTTAGAAGTCCCTGTATTGTCTCAAGTTGAACAATACAAGGAATCAACAGTCAGTGTAGGCAGTATTTTGGAACAAGAGTCTTGCAACCATATTTTTAACAGGAGCTGGAAGGCACACAGCCCCTGATCCTGCTCTCCCACACAAACATGTCCCCAGGGAGAGGACACATGGAGCCAACTGCTGGAAAGTTTTGCACAATCTTGACTTAGTCACATCAGGCACCGGCCCTAAAACACCCATCACTGTCAGCAATTGGTGTGTGTTCACACAGAAACTAGAAAATTAAAACGTGCCTTAGCATATGAGCAAGTCAAACAAATCTTCCATATTCTAGGCCTTTTGCACTGAAAAGGCTGTTTTTAGCACTCCGCTTTGCCTGATCAGGCTGTATTGTGTGTCGTACATTGCCAGTGACAGACACTCCTGCTGCAGACCTTCAAGTAACTGGACAAAAGCCAATGCAATGATTTTCTACATCCAAATAAATTTCCCTTACATTAATGACTTTGTGTTTGTTTCTGTACAGTGAAAGTAAGCTGATGGGAGTAGCTCAGTTAGTGTGTTGTTTTAGCAAATGGACTTGCTGAGTCGTGTCCAGACACTAGTGCACTGCAAAAATGCACAAAGCTTAGGTTCTATACAGTAAATACTGTGCAGCTGTTTAAAAAAAATGTCCACATAGTGATTTATGATTTGACTGGCTTTGAAATTAGCATCATCACTTGGGGAACATTAAAGTGTCACCACTGAAGAATCATCTGATATCCAATAACATCCTAAATCCTCAATCTTCAAGGTGACCATGCTTGACCAACTGCACCATATTTCTTTCCCACTATACACATGACCTAGCCCTGATGATAACCTAACCTCCCAACTTTTAACCAGCTGAAAGCAGATGTTTTAATTTCAGCATTGTTATATCTAATTACATTGAATTTAGAAGTATAAAATGAGAAAAGTCATGTTTCTAAGAAACGCATATAATCTATAAACACATTTTGATTATCTCAAATTTTGCTTATTAAAAAAAATACAATGTGTGAATGTTATAATTATGGAATGTGTTGCTCATCATACTCAAGGCAGAATATGAAATACTGACCCTCTATAGATCGAACACGTGAAATGATGAACGGTGTGGTGGTTTTAAACTTCTAGCAAGAACCAGAACATTCTGAGGCTCACTGATAGGAGCACACAACCTCAACTTTCTGGCCTGCATTTCAAACAGGATGAACAGGAAGACAAAGCTGCCTTTGAAATCCAAATCACATGTAAAAAAAAAACAAAACCCTGAGTCTGCAATATTTTGATCATCCTCTGTTTCAAGATGAAAAGCAGGCCTAATTTTGTCTTGAGGTCCTCAGGTTTCCGTCTCAGGGACACACACTGGATGTATCCTTTACCCTGTTTGGAATTATTAACAGTTTATATGTAAACTTATTTAATTCTGGTAGCATTTTGTTTGCAGTCAGAATATTAAATTTGGTTGTGGTTGATTGAAATCATGCCACAGTAAGCAACAGAAGGTGTGAAAAGAGCAGAAGGTGTTGATTAATTTTAATGCTATATCCCTGGATATGTGCAACAGGGGTGAATAATCCAAATCTGAAGAGTGTGTTGATGCTGAGGGCCTCACTGTGTAAACAGGGTCTGACTACCCTGTGAGCTGATGCTATCACACAGCCCAGACCCAGGTCTTATCTAGAACTTGGACTGGCTATGTGAGATACATGTCTACGAATGTGTTTGCAGTACCTGCAGTATATTTTAGATATTCTCTGCTCAAATCTCTGAGGACATGGTTTCAGACATTGTGCAGGGAGACATGAGAGAAACATCCCCACTGCACACAGTGCTGATACTGTACATAAGTGACACAACACCACCATCTTGTTTGTGCTCTCATTGTGATAGATAGCTTGGTGAAATCTTGTTGTCCCTCACCCCTCTGCCAGCACCACACATGAGGAAATGAAATTCAAATGCTGCATGTAAAACAGAGACTTTGTGTGTGTGGGTCAAAGGGTCACACTGTTCCCTAAACAGAGGATTCCTGCAGTGTGGAAGGACATAACAATAGGATTCTGAAATTTGTATCCACATATTATAGCTACAAAATGCCAACCAAACTCTGTCACTAGACCACTGGTGCAATATCAGCAGAAAACATCAGCTACCTGCTTCAGCTAGTGTAAAAAAAAAATCACCTAGTTAGTTTGAAAATTCACATTTAAACATGAGGTTTACTGATGAATCAGTTTCTTTTGTATCTACCACTGTACAATATTTTATTTCTTTAAATGTGCATAATGAGTAAGTGCTATGGATGGTTCAAGGATAAAGTGCCTGACCTGCAGCCATCGACTGTTTTTACTTTTAATAGAAACTTTAGTGGCAGAGGTTTTTACCTGCTGGGTGCAGGAAGGCAGATGACTACCCAGAGATAATGACGTTTGGTTTATTACAAAATACAGTTAAGTGCGTAAAGCCTTTGAGAATATGCGTGATTTGTGAAATTGTTTTATTTTTTTGAGGAAACCATACATTTTTCACATGTGAAATAGGCTGTAGAGTAAATGCCATCAACACACACATACAGTATATAGGAGTAAAGGAACTTAGTATGTATATATTTGAACTTTCAGAGCTGGATGCACACTGCACAAATAATGTGGCCAGCTTATTGTGACATTTTTTTCTGACAGCTTGACATGAAGACATCATTAATCCGTGCCCCTGACAGGTTGACACCCTCTGTCTAAATTCACCAGATGCATAATGAGACATCTCTATCTGACTGTGTTTTTCAAGGTAAACTCCAGAATATCACTAGGCCTTCCAAAGAAAAAGACAAGTACTGACCTGACCTTTGACTTGACCTTTCTTTCACATAGAGAAGAAATTAGCAGAGCTGCTGGGGAAAACGCACCTCTGCATATGACGGTGTCTTCCATTTAAATCTTGTTCTTCCTCTTTGCTAGTCAGTAAAGGTCAAACCACTAAAGCTGCTGTGCTGAATCATCCTTTGGTGGAAATTTTTCAGATTTCAAGTGAGAAATGGGAGAAAATAAAAATAATTTGTCATAATTTTCCCCGTTGGACAGATCTGGCTCTGCAGCTAGTCGGCAAAAGTTGAAACGTGGTGTTCAGCGGGCTGGGAGTGACGTTCTCACCAAACGGGGACAACCCTGAGCGTTTGAGGTGGTCTCTGAGCTGGAATTCTGAATCCAGGAGTGAAATGGCTTGTCAGAGTGATGAATGATGTAGAGAGAACAGAGGGCTTCATCATAGACCTGAAGAGCATTTATGGCCTTTCATTTCATGCAGACAGGCAGGAAACACCTATGCACATGAACTATTTCACTGTTTCACAGGCCAATATTAAAAACTATGATGATGATTCTTATATGTCATTAGGAGTTAATATTTTATGCTGTGAATTAAGTTTAAATCATCCAGTCTTTGTGTGACCTAAAACATAAAATCCAAATGTCAGATGACTTAGAGAATAAATGTTCATGATCACTTGCTTCACTTTTGATAATGTATTCTTCAGTTCCTCTGTCTTTAAATATGTCTTTTCTTGTAATCACTTCTCCAGAGACCAGACACAAAGGAAAGGGAAATGCTGCTCTGATTCAAAATGTGCTTACTCATAAGGTCAAGCTCGCATTATCTTTACCACTATCGACAGAAATGCACACTGCTGTCCGCCTCTCTCTCTTTCACTTTCTTTAAATGTCTTCTGCTATGCCATGATTTCCATCTTGGAGTGACCCCCACTCCTCCTCTTAATCCCGCCCAACCCCACCCCCAAAAACTCTCCCACACCCCCTTGCCCCCACCCCTAGCCTTGATACTGCCTCTCTGCATTGATGCTGATAATTACCACTGAATGGATCCGCAGATTCCCATGGATGTCAGTGGAGCCTTTGGCCTGTTCTGCTGCTCCCCTCCTCCTCTTCATCCTCTCCTGCTTCCAGAGTCTCCCCTTCCCCTTCTCAATGGGGATTAAGCATAAGGAAGAGGCGTGGGATGGAGGGTTTTAGAGAGGGTGCTTGCCCAGACTAAAGGACGGTTTTGCCATGCAACTGCCTCATCTAGTGTGTCACATTGCCAATCAAGCCTGTCACTGTGGAAAAACCATAAACACTGGTGAGTGTTTTATGATTTTTGGGAAGTACCTACCCTTAATGTCACTATCAATTTGCAGTTTATGTATTGATAGAGCTCTTACTTTGGAAAATATGGCTACAATAAACTCAAGGTGAATCCATTGACATATTAGAAGGTGAAAACCTGTTGGAAAATATGCTACTGCTACAAAGAGCATTTGTGGAAAATACGAGAAAAGAAAAAGAAGTGAATTCCCACCATTTCTCCAGTGCAAGCAAAGCTGAGTGGATCAACATCATGGGAGCCCATGCACCCTCAGCATGCCAAAGGTAACCAATACCCAGTCAACACTCATCCAAGCTTGACAACCCACTATAGCTATGGTTTCTTCTAAGCAAGTCCAAGGAGGGGGCCAACCCTGTAAACCACATTTAATCATATCATACCACAGAGAAAGAATGAAGACTGTGGAGAGGGGCACTTTAAAGTGGGCATCATGGACAAGATAAAGATGGAGAGCTGTTTGGGGGTAGCTAAAAGAAAAGGTTATCTCATTTTGTCCAGTAAAACCAGTATGTACCAGTAAAATCTCTACTGTGTATCATGCTTATCCTTATTCTTTAAGGAATGTTCAGCATGAAATGTGAACCTTTTCCAAGACCAAGTGGTGAATGTGTCATTTTTTTCTTCAGACATAAGTCCAATTTGAGGAAATGGTTTGGAGTGGGCTTAAAGCTGTCTGTGCTGCAGGAGTGTTTAAAACCAATAAGGTTTGGCTGCAGGCTGCATGTCAACCTCACTTCAAATTATTCTCATTAACAATAATTCCAAGGGGAAATGGGCATTTGTATGTGTGTGATACTCTGGTGTACAGGGCCTATAATGGTCCTGGATGCACACCAACATGAAAAGTGGTACTTATTAGTCAGGGTCAGTTACAGTTACTTGACGTCATAAACTGATGCACTGAGGAACACCCCAATTACTCCTCTTTTTAAAATGGGTTTATTTGTGAAAACATGTCATGCATTTACAGTGTGGCCTGTGGGCTCTGCATGAGTCTGCATCCCTGCCACCAGATAAAGTGAGACACAATAAAACTTGCAGTTTCAAGCAAAAGAGCACAGATCAACACAAAACCTGACATTCAAAGTTTGTGTTTTGACACTTCTTACTGAAATACTTTTTCAGTTGCAGAGTCAACACATCCTATGGAAGAGAAGTGAAACAAAAAGGAACTCATTATTATACCAAGACAGTGTCCCTCATTCCTCCTCTTCTTCATGTCTCCCCCTATCATTTCCCAAGACTCTTTACTGCATACACAAGAGCAACCCTGCCTGAGCTCATTATGGACAGCCAAGTCACAACATACTGCCAAGTCTTGCCCCACGACCTGGGCCTAACTCTGTTGTCTTGGCAACCCAGCATCCAAGAACATGGAGGGGAAGGGGCTTAGTGGTGAGCTGGTGTTGGTTGTGATGTGTTGGTGGAGGGGGAGGGATGTTGCATGATGTCATCCTGTAGCATGGAGGGGGCCAATCAAACCCTGAGAAAATTATGTCACCTTTTGTTGAGCCGGTCCATTCAGGGCTATAGAAGTGTAGTGAATTGAGAGCTGCAGAGAGGTCATTTTTTCCCCTGAGCTGTGTATGTGTGTGAGAAAAAAATGGAGAGTAAAAAGGAGGGGGGAGGCAGGCAAGCAAGGAAGTGCATTGTCAACATGCTAATGTTGTTGACCGTAAGCAGGGCCATAAAGATGTCATGAAGCTCAACTTCCAGAGCATTATCGCTGGGCCCTTCACACCCCTTTTCTTCTTCAGATGGCACTGACCCCATCCCCCACAAATCTGATTCATAATATGATCCCTATGATGCTTTGCACAAAATTGTCAAGCACAAGAATAAAGGCCTGGATACAGTACACTGCAGTGGAGTCTAGCCTCGTTTGTTTTATTGCAGATCCAAACACATCATTGAGCAAACCTTTGAGGAATAATTACCTCCTTAGCAACTCTGCTACCCCACACTCACACACCAATGTCCCATCCCCTGAGGAGACCCACCCCCACCTTATTGAATTAAGCTGAAATTGACAGTGAAAGACAGTTGAATGGGAAGTCACTATTGAATTGTTGAACTCACTTAAACTAACCGATAACAATAACTGAATTTGTAATGTATGCTGGAATGCCTTTCTAGAGAAGCTACAGAAGCTGTGGGGATTTTTATTCACAAACTAATGAAAACTCCCTGCAGTGTGACCACTGGTGACTTAGACTGCACTTCTCTGACATCCTACATACAAGATTCACAGAAACTGAACTTAGCATGCAAACATTTTTTCATGATGTCACATTTTGCAGGAAAACGTTGTTACTTTCAGAAAAAGGTCATGTGAAGGTAGATGATGCTTTAGCACAATACATTTTTACATAGTTTCAAAACTGATCTGCTATCCACATTGGTCAAGTAAAGCCTCTGGTTTCCTTCAACAATTCAACATTTAAAATGTCGTATTTTCCATTTCACTTTAGAATTCACTTTTATTCTTATTATCACCTGAACAGACATGGAAAGGAAGAGTTGCATATGCTCAGTACAACTAATAACAATAGTGCACACATTTGCATAAACATAATGGACATCACTAAAGCATGTCATCAGGTGATAATCTGATAGATTGACAGCAACACCTTTTATTCCTGATAAAAGGATTTTGCAGACACAACAAAGGAGTTATAAATCATCAAGGCGACAAACAGTTGGACAGGATTATTAGCTAATATTAACACCTGTTGCGAATGTGTTACAATGAATTGCAGTGTCAACAGGAGTTTTTGGTTCACATTCATCAGCACCTTGATGACAATGGCTTCTTTGTGGACACAGTTACAAGAGGTGAGGCTGAGTAATCCTTCTGAGGAATCTGGATTATGTGTTTTAATTTGTTTTACACAACAGAAGAGATTTACGGTGCTCTATGCTAGATAAACTGTATATGCGACTGTGCTGGTCTTCAGTCTGAGAATACCATCTGTTTAGTTTCTATTTAAAGTCCCGGCGCTTGTTGATAATGTATCCAGTAACTGTCACAGCTACAGTGCATGAGTAATAGTATAAATAAACACAGAATATCAAGAGCAGATGTATATAAATGGAAATATTAAACCAGGATCAGTTTATAAAAAGTCAAACAATATGTGGTAAATATGGTGACTGTGCAGTCATCAAGTTGACTTTCTAGTGACGGCAGAGTTGACGGATCTGTTCCATAATGTCTGAACAGCAGATTACACTGTACTGTCCTGCTGAGTTTATGTCACAGCTTCTCCAAGTCAAACTGCGGGTGCTGGATCATGAAAGTGAGACTGTCAGTGATGGAGCTCATGCTGTCAGCAGCCATGCCAGGAGCAAATATCTGCTACAGGAGATGCTGGTCTATAGTCCAAACCAGAATTTAGCATGATCCTGGAAACACAAGACAGAAAATAATGACTGAATAAGACCACTTGAAAAAAATCATGTGCACTTGAACACTGACACGCTTCTCACACCGTACATACAGGATATGGCAACATTTTATTATATATAGTTGTTGTTTTTATGTCAGAATTTCCAAAGGCGAGGTAATGTAGATACAGAAGGTAGCTCTTGAAAACACATTCTGTGTTTTCCTTGCGTCTGTGCATACAACCTCCCACAAAATGACATTACACTGTCTGCCCCAACACACCCATAACCGGCCTGTCATACCTGTTCTTTGCACAGGGAAGGAACGCGTCAGAGGATAAGCAGTCATCTATCAGCTTTTTTCATCTTCTTTCTGCCTGTCTGCACTGAGCTGGTGTACCTGCAATGTGTCACGTTCTGCCAGCGTGCAGAATACGGCCTCGCTCTTGTACTGTTTCTTCATCTCCCTCCTCCTGTGCTTCATTCTCTTTCCCCCTGGGCCTCACACATCCTCATCCCATTCCAGCTTGCTTCCCCAGGCCCAAGCTACAACCACTTTCTCACTGTTTTTGTTAACACTCTCTTATTATCTGCCCATATTTCTAGTTTTATGCTTTTTCAGCTTCACCTCTCAACAAGCTTTCTTTTACCTGATTTTCTCAATCTCTCCCTTGCCCTCCATTCTGGTTTTTCCCTTCCCACGTTTCGTTCCTATGCCTCACCTTGGACTAGAGCCAGAAGAGCAGCATCAGCGTACAGAACCAGGTCCTAACCTGCCTCTGAGTCTCAGCCTGCCTGCCTGCCTGCCTGCCTGTCTCTCTGTCTGTCTGTGCCTGGGGCTGCGACTGAGACCGGCCCATATCGCCCTTCCTCATCAGCACATCTACTGTACCTGTCTGCTGGCTCCCCACCATCCACACACAGAGTTCCCCTTCATTTACTGTGAGAACAAGGTAGAAGAACCAAAGACAATCTAATCTTACAATCTATAGAAAAAGACTACTCGTTTTGGGGTCAAGCCTGTTTGACCTGCACTGAGAACTCCCACGACTAACCTGATGGGTGCATATATATAGTACCACGCATCTAGCCTGCCGGCTGCCCTGCAAAGTCCCATCAACAGGTTTCTTTGAAGGCCACCGACTCTGTGGTGGGCCATCAAAGCATATCTTCATTCACCTCCACTGAAAGGATCTGAGGCTCCTGAGAGAGACCATGTTTGAAGTGATATCTCTGAGCCACTGCAATCTTTACCGTGCTGTCACGACTTGAGTTACACAGTTAAAAAAAAAACAACAAGAAAATAGGCATCAAGCCAGTGCCACCCTCCTAATTGTGTCTCTTATACATTTAATCTACCACTGCTGCCTCTGTTTAAATGTACCCTACTCTAGTTGTTTGTAGCAACTATCAGTGCTCATAACAAAACTTCACTGTGTGCGATCACATATTCTATGGAGTGAAGATCAAACAAAAACCAGAGTCATCCCTACCTGTTGAATCTCTTGGGATCATCTTTCCATTAGTCAGCCTCTTCTCAGTGCTCACCTAAGATCATCTGAAAAAGACAAAGTACAGAGAAATGATTCAGAGAGGGGCTCTTTCAAGGGAAGAGTTGACAAAGGACAGAGGAATTCCAAATTAATTTATTCCATCTTTACCCAAATTTGCATGAATACTCGAAAAAACATTTATTTTCCAGCAGCACAATTGGAGAGCAAATATAGCCTTTCTTTGTTTTCAAAGGCAAGATAAAGTCATACTGCAGTAGTTTGAGTAATCATAAGATTAACATAGTAAGAAAACAAAGTTCTGAGTCTCTAAACATTATTCAAATAAAACAGGTGAACAAAAATTACCCAACTAATGAGTATGAAACCTGTGATAATGGGCCACAGTGCATAATGCTTCAGTTTAATAGAACAATGTTACCTGCTGTAACCACAATAATTACAGTGACAAAAATGTTTCACCAACAAAATCTAGGTAGCTAAATGTTCTCTTACTGAGGCTTAGGTTATCATTCAGCTGCCGTGACTAGCGACCAATATAATGACCACATGACTCAGACTTTCTTCACTATCTTCACAGAACATTTAAAAAGTAGTGACAGACTGTAGGTCACCCTAATTCTGTCTTATGTAAATCTAAGTACTAAATTCACTTTGTGTGCTGATTTTATTTCCTAACAGATTCGGGTAGATGTTGGATCAAGAATCTTGCAGATTTGTTTCATACCATCATGTTTTCAGGGGTTAAGCCTGAAGCCATGCTCTTTGGCTCAGTGACAGCTTTGGTCCCTCTTCATCCATTCATGGACAAAGGTGCTCTCTGCTTCTAAGTTTCACCGTCCCAGACCTGTTCCCTTGGAAACAAATGCACTGTTTCCGAGTGACACAAAGCCTGAACTTAAAAACCTCCTTTCAGGTTGAAGGCTCCAAGAGTTGAGGGGGGAAAATAGCAATAACAGGATGGCGGGGAGAGAAACTGTATACCAGCAAATTGCTTCCCAGAGTTTCTGGAGGATACGGTAAAGTGATTCTTTCTTTCCTCTCCCTTTTAAAATACCTTTCACTGGCACCAGGCACCATAGGTAGTTGTGTGCTGGTCCAATTTCTTTTATATCCCTTCTTGTATTTCTGTTTGTTCTCACTATCATACAGAGCTAAGTGAGTTATCATGTAGACCAGCAGGCTGGAGCTGCATGTGGCTAGGCTAAGCCGCCAGATGAGGTAATGTTTAGAGGGCTGGCAAGCCAAGAGAAGTGTTGGTCAGGTCTTGATTAGTTCAGGGGTAGGGGCTCTAATATTGGACAACCCTTTGTGTGGTGAGATTACTACTTTATGAAAAACTGCCCCTGCTGACACGCCTGATGGGATCCGAGCTTCCTGTCCATTGCAACGTCCTGCTTATGAGCTCTCCACACACAGGAGAGAAAACACACAGCAAAACACCAAGCGCACACACAACCTCTCAGAAAGACTCTAAAAGACCTCCTAGGGCCTCATCTCTTCTGCTTGTAATGACCCCCAGATGGAAAACAACCTGTGTTTGTTAACAAGGCCAGATGACACACAAAGACACACTCATGCACCCTCACTTGCTTTTACTGTGGTCATCTCCTCCAGCCACTCTCCAATGAAAATCACATGATGGACCATATCCAGCTCTGAAAAAGCACAACTGAGAATCTCCACCTCAAAAATACATCAACACCGGTTAAAAAATAGACAGTATTCAGAGGCAAGGCTTTCATAGGATTTGATCCTAGCAGTGCTCTAAAGAGGGCTGAGGCTACAGGATGATTTCAATTATTTGATATAATTTCTGATGGTCTATTAGTTCAAAATAAAGCTCTGATTATAAGAGATGTGTAAACAGAAAGTTGCAAACAAAACCTGCATCAGGGTCTGAAAGAGACCTTTACTTTTTTCCAGATGTGTAATTGACTGTTAATTGGCAGCGGCCTTACTTTCAAGTAACCTTTCCCAAATAAATTTTATTTAAAACCAAGAACAACAAAATTAATGTAGAATTTTTGTTTGTTCAACCACACAGTAAACTTCAACACCTTTGCATTTCTGCTGTTTCGGAGGCCACACTAACAAACACTCAGATTTCTGCAAAACGGTTTGTGAAAAAAGGGTGTATAAATACAAGAAGGCAAGCTCACATATGTACATTAACACACACCCAGACAAAAGCACACCACACTCAGGCACAGCCGTGTGCAAGTGGTACCTTAAACCAGTCATATGACCAGGACCTGTTCAATACTGCAAATCATATTACATCTCAGAGCCGAGGTCTGCAAGTCCGTGCACACATTCAAGATTCAGAGCTCAGCTCCACACAACACACACATAGACTGTCGTTCCCCTGAAAAACAGTAACTCCTGGATTTCAGGCTGCACAAATACACAAAAACAAGAACACATACACACAGCTTAATCAGATTTTGCCCCACAAACCTTCTCCATTTTGTGAATGTACACAAACTGCAAATATCCCAAAAATACTGGCTGAAAATGTGAATATAAACTTGCAGGATACAGTTACTAAAGTATCTATGAACTATATACTGTAAACTAAAATGAGTGTAGCTAAAGTCCAGCATTCCTTTTAATAAAACAGAACAAAACAATTTCTTTGTCAAAAATCCTGCATGGCTGTAATAACCCTACTTTCATCAGTGCTCAACTGCTGCTTGGCAGTTCTGCTATGGAATGAGCACATGTGGAAACATGTTTATGGTGTGTT
>NW_018128164.1:199583-220917 GCF_001952655.1 Monopterus albus
TTCAAGTCCCATTCAGGATATCAAGCACTGATGTGTTAAAGCAGGAAAATCGCTCTAGTTTCTTCAGCTTAAATTAGTGTCAAATCTGCCTGGTCACTGATTTTTTTTATTGTTTAACAAGCCTCACTGATGTGTTGAGTGATTGTGCTTGTAGATAAACAAGTACATGAATGGTTGATTAAGCACAGTAAAAGTGATAAAATGCAGTCAGAATGTGAATGCTTTCATACCGTTTGCTTCTGTGATGCTTAACACTTTTCAATGTCTGTAAGCATATGAGCTTCAGTGATTAGATGTGCATATTTAAGTCTAAGTCACAATGCGAAAGAGGATGATTGTGTAGCTTGTCATTTCATTGTCTGTGTTCCTTTTGCTCTCGCTGCAGTGAAAGTCAGAGGGTGGGAAATGGTGGGTGGCAGGAAGTCAAAGCAGCTATGGCTCCAATAGGGTGGCAGGACTGTGTCAGCCAAGTTCAACTCAAGCAGGTCGTTCTCTCTTCACAGTGACATCTGAGAAGATCAGCAATGGAGACCAGCAGTGAGGGGAAAGGAGGTGCAGCGAGGCCGTGCCCTGGGTTAGATTGCACTGGATGCTCAGATATGGCGACAGGAAAGGGCAGATTGGGGCAGGGCAAAGAGGAAGCTGGCTGAGGCTACTGTTACCCCAGGAAGCACTCACTCATCCCTCAGATCACCTGCCACACATGTGGAGGGCAGGATCTGATTCAATCACACAGTGCCACGAGACAGGAGCTGGGAATTGGGCACCAGAGCCTCAGACTGGATTTACAGTAAACCAATGTCAGGTTACAGCTGCAGAAACTGTGCACTATTAATTATTGCATTAGTGATTTTACATGTTCTGGCCAAAGAAATGTGTGCAGTTAATGTTGGAACATTCCAGGCAACACTTGATTTTCCACTAATTTCAATATCGAAACCTCATTTTCAAAAGGAGATTTTCCATCATAGGAGCCTGTCACACTGAGTAACACTCATCTCGGGTTCTGCGTTTGATTCCACTATGTTGCACCCACTTTGGAGGTGCATTCAGGGAGCTAATTTTCGGCACCCCTCAGGAGGTAGTACTAAAGTCAAGTACCAGCAACAAGAGAGGGGAGGGGGTGTGTGAACGCAGAGCAGTTGCCGGCGATTGGTTAAATGTCCTCATCTTCACACCTCAAGCATTACCATTACAAGCACCATGTATAAACACGCAGCTGACTGCGTGTGTGAGAGAGGAGCAGCCGCACCTTCCCGGGTGATGGTTAGGGGAAGTACAGGGTATACCACTCGTTAGGTTCTGTAGTGGAAACGCAGCAAAAGAGACTTGAGAGACTCTTGACACTATTCATCAAAGTAAATATTTCAAAATTGTTGCCAAAGTTATATTGCTTTTTGCTGCCTTCATGGGCACCTTGACATCTTAGGTTTGAAAAGCAGTTACTGACCTTTACCAAATGTGTATTATCTTTTGGGATGTCCAGGTTTGTAGGTTGTGGGATAGACTTTGTAGCAGCATAGAAAATGAATGAAATGTTGACAGCTGCTAAGCAAAAGCCAGTTTATGTATACAGTTGCAGTAACATGTGACAAGAGAAGTATACAATTTAAAATAACTTTTATATCATACTGAAATTGATGGAAAGCAGTAACTTCTTATCTTTGAGCATTTAAATTTGTTCTCTGTTTCATATCATTATTATATTATGAACTGAAAAAAGTAGTACACTGGGCTCTGATAGGTTATTATACAATTTGGCATTATTTTGGACATTTTATGTATATAAGTAAAATTGTTGATCAATTCATAGATTCATAAATCAACTAAAAACTTGCAAGCTTGATAAGTTTCTGGCACTGGGAATGCTGTGATGTAACTCAGAAACCATATGGTCAGTCTTACGCACACATCCCGGACAGTATACACACACACACAAACACACACAAACACAGGTAAAAATAGACCACAATGTAGTTTCTTCATCTGGAGTGCATTTCCTGTCCACCGGGTTGGCATGTGACTGGTGGTTTATGTTTTACACTGCTGGATCTCTCTGTTGTAGTTCTCTGTCTGCACAGAAACAAGCGTCTCAAAACTGAAACCACGACAAAACTTTAGTGATGGCGACAATGACCTTTTGTTTTGGGTATTGAAAACCTAAAGTGATGAGATATACACCCCACATCTGGAAAAATCCTACATGGTGGATTATGTTGGTTTAGGGTATATTTTGCCAAGCAGGGATCCCCATTTTTCATATTTTGCTCACCACGAAGCACAGTTTTCTGTGTCATAAGCAGACAAAAAATACATTTTGAAATTAAAATGTAAGGGGATAACAAAGTTAAATTCTGTGGGGGAAAATTAGCAACAATGGGCAGTGACATTTCACCATGTAACCCAGTAGAGTAGTGATCAGGAGTGGTCACAAAAGCTGTGAAATGTTAGTTTTAGAGTAAAGGTAAACAGCCTCTCCCATGGTGGGCCTGTGCCCTACACAGAGTAAGCACATGTTTCCTATTGTGGTTAAAAGGGAAGGGGATTAAAGTGTAGTGCAGCCAGAGCCATAGCCATTCACCCCGTTGTGGGTTCACAGTACTTTCAGGTCTTCCAGTACTGCCCAGTTGGAAGTGGCTGGTGCGTAGGGACAACCAGCCAGATCTATCAGATGGACTAGTCAGGATCCTTTAGAGCCTGAATCTGATGCCATTCCTCAGTGCTAAGGAAGCAGGCATGTTACCATGTTGACAGAACTGCCTGGCTGAGGCTGGCAGACACTCACACAAACACAGAGTAGGTAAGGATTATGAAAAGGTGTTGAAAAGGAGCAGATTTTTGTTTTTAGAGGCCCAGTGCTGTCCCTATGAAAAAGAGATCACCTTCAAAATTCACATTAAAGACAGAAACGAGGCAGAGAAAGAAGAGGTGAAGACAGACAACAAATACAGAAAAAATGGTTGCTGTTCCTGGCTGCCAAACTTCAGCTTTTCACCCGAGGGCCTTAAGGTCAAATAGGCCACATTCAGGTGCCACGGGGGACGGTTAAATCAGGAGACTGTGACTGTGCAGCCAATTAAAGGACACTTTGAAAGGCAAATAATACAAGAGACACTGAGGAAGATATGCATAGTGGAGCATATCTGTGCTTATCAAAATCTACCAATTAACCAACACCCCATGAAGATCAGCTGTGACCACTTCAGCTGGCGAGCTTCCATGTGCAGTGACAAAAAAAAATCTTTCTGAACAGGGTAAGAAAGGATCTAGAGGGAAGGTCAAACACTTAGCCTGTCAGTCTCACCCAAAATGTACTGTTGCCTAGTGGAGCATTGATAGTCCTCTGATGTTTGAAGGTTTACTCAGTTTGAATCAAGGTGACTTTCAAACTTTCAGATAGCCAAAACATTTAAGCCTTAGGTTCCGACCTAATACATATATATAAATATATGAGCTGTCTTTCTTAAACATTTGCCCCCAAAGTAAACATGCCCTCACATACAGTTAACATGCTGTATATCTGTCTGTCTTGTGGCATTGGTGTATCTGCTTTATGCTTGTGGGAGGAACTGGGAAGTGTGGATTGTGTGCAGGGCTTAAGTGTTTGTGTAAATTTGCGGGACTTTCTCACCCACAAAAACACTGTGTGAGCAAAGGGGTACGGCATGTTAACGAGCATGTGCGTGGTTGTGTTTTGAAACTGGAAACAGATTCTTGTAGTGTTCAGGATCAGCGCTTCAAAGCTCACATTGAATAAGTTAGCTCTGCTCAGTAAACCCTGTTACCTCTCGGATCCAGGTGACTCTCGGCCAACAGTTTCATGACACATGGGCAGATACGTAAGCACCACTCTGACCACTTTCTTCTCCATCAGTAATTTCCGATTCCAGTGACGCCACACTGACATTCAGCACCGTTGATTAATTGGTTCCTACAGGGCTCTCAGAGTGTTCCGTTTGAAAAAAGTACATGAAATAAAACACTTTCTGGAGCTCTGAATTATTAGATCCAAACATGCCTCCAGCCGCAAGCACAGCCACAGTGCAAGATGCCTTGGCATGGGATACAATCTCAGCCACACTAACACGTTTTTCCTATTGACACTGATCACAGTGTTACATGGGATGGAGTTAGAGGGGATATCTGTCAAAGTCCCTTGATTACAAACATCCTTGAGCTACACATGTGAAATGGCACAACACTTGTGCACAACACAAAAGCCTAGAAGTCTGCCTTTTGCACACAGCATACTGTAACTTTTACATACGGTGTTGTGCATGCATGGGTTAACAAAACAAGCTAAATTCTTGATGTACAGTAAATGTCAGTGGAAAAAGTGGGATGAAGAACACATCAAGACTAATCCGACCAGGAATTAGGAGCAGGGAAATACGATGACAAACAAATGACTAACATTCCCAGTCTGTTTGGTTACAAGCCCCAGGGATCCAGCTAGAACCCAGCAGGGTCTGGATCCAATCCCTGCTGTTGATCAGGGCGAGTAGAAGTGGCCACTTGTGAAACCTCCATGAGAAACACTTTGGGGACAAAGCCAGAATGGCAAACAGAGCAATGCAACCAAATCACTCTCCCAACTTTGATTTACAGCTCAGACCTCGAAGGCCATAGACTGATATTCTGACTAAAATTGCCATTTCGTTGCCACTCCATTATTCACTGTGACAGGACTTTCCTGTTAGGCTTTTTCTGTGAAGTGATCATTTGATTTTGCCTTAAGCAGTGACTGACATATCCATCCACTCCTGTGTAATCTTAAATTCACTCTGAGGCTGAGCTATCCAGCACATTGTTAGCATAAGTTAGGCAAGGTGATATGCTCTGTGGTAGCACAGGCAGTTTATACAGCCATGCAGTTTATACAGAGGCAAAGTACCCATTAAATATGCCATAAAACACAATAAGGTGTTCTGATTTAGGAACCTACACCTCAGAGGGGATCTCAGTCTTTGAAAATAAATATTTACTTTGCATTTATTATATGATTACATGGAGTTACTAATTTAATGTTGAAGCTGTTAATTTAACCTGTGGGCTACAGAAAATCATTTAACAACAGCTTTCACTCATGGCAGTCTCTCAGATATGAGAATTTTAAAATAACTACTTATGGATTTAGAATATTTAGACTGCAAAATTGACAGTACAATGGACTTTCACTGTTCACTAATGTTCTTTTCATCATTTGACATTTTATAGACTTAATGACTAATCATAAAAAGAACTGATGGATTAATATCAAAGTTGCAGCCACTGATTTATCAATATGCCTTAACTAACACATTCCACTTTGACACAATATTATCCACTTATGTTGTAGCTATTCACCACACCAACACCAAAGTTTAAAAAAAATATATATCAGTCATAATTCAGGAATCTGGAACCAGCCTACAAAGTCCTCATGCTCAAAGACAAAAGGGATTTTATGACACAGGGAGCAACATGAGAAGGACAGCACAGCAGCATGCATCTTTAGCATTATTGACAAAATATTGATTGCTTGTCTTGGCATCATTATGGAGATTACTGAAGAGGAATGCTGGACAGATAAAGTAACATGCCATAAATTCCCTTAAGAACCAGGGTTGGTTAGTTAGCAGCATGTGATGAAATGGAGATCAAAGGTAAAGCAGTGAAACAGGTTATTTGGTCGGTGCCATTTTCTGCATTGAGGAAATAGTGCACAACAGGAGAAAGGGCTTGCACTGGCAATGCGGACACAGTACATTTTCACTTCACACTTTTGTCTTGACCTCAGATGTGATACTTCACTAAGTTGTAACATGGGTTGATGTTCGGAGGCCTTACTCTCACTCTGTATATGGGTATGTGTGTTTGTCAGTGTGCTGAGAAGTCAAAACTTTGCTTTGCTCTAATCCACCTATTTTGTTTCAGCCCACTGTGCAGAATCAAGGTGGAAAAGTGCAGAGACAGCAACATTTTGCTTTCTCAGTCTGTCTGGCACCCAGTGTTTTACCTGCTGAGACCAAAGACTCGCCAAGCCTGAAGAACTCTGTTGCTTTAACCCTGTCCCCAAGCATGTCCCTGGCCAGCACAAAAGCCATCTGGGGTGCGGCTGAGAGCTCTAGCAACAAAATAACTCTTTCAATCTGCACTCTGCATGGTTCTGACTGCAGGGTGTTGAGGTCACCAATACCAAGACTCTTAGTGGACCTCCTCCACCCTTCTAAGCTTGGCCTACATGACTGACTCCAACTGAAAGCCCCACACGCCAGAGGTGGGAGCCAAAAGCATTGTGAGATTCAAAAAAGACCACCTGCTCATCAAACTAAATTGCACTCACTGAAGGCAATGGGGAAGAGGTTGAATGAAAAGGAAGGGAGTAGAAGAAAAAATGAGCAAGAATGAAAAGAAAGACAAGTCACTGCTCTCCCTCTGTGATCTTGGCAGACAAAAGAACAAATTGCATTTCTGCGTCATGGCACCCAAAGGTCAAAATTGGTATAGGGTGCCTCTCAATACTGTTTGTGTGAGCATGTTGTTATAGGTTCCATCAGTTCCCAGAGAGGTGCACAGGCCTACCTTTCAGCCTTTCATCTAGGCTTCTTTTGTATTCTGCTAGTCTTGTGTCTGTTGTCTCTCTCCTATATTCAGCAGAATTGACTGTTATTATTCCAAACAGCATTATCTTTATTAATGCCACAGGTCTCCGGACTGTGCACTCCCTGGGAGCCAGGTCTGGACAGAAATGCAGCCAATCTCCCTAGATAAAAGCTCAGCAGAGTGCTGTATGCAAGCCAGACAACTCGGACAGGCCTTCATCCTCCCTCCTCCTTCTCAGACAGAGGTATGGTCCCTACAAAGACTAAGATATAGCTTTAATCTTAGCACTTTCAGTCAGAAAGAAACATTTGAACTAAGAGCGGCTTTCTAGAAGGCTATCAGAACGCACTTTGGGTTGTTAGCCACTAGTCAGAACAAACAAATGCTAAATATTATCAGCAAATGCATTTATATAATATTTGGAAAAATATAAAAGAAAAAAGAAAAAGAAAATACTGAAAACCGAGAAACTGAGGAAAAGCTTACAGAGTCATGCACAAACTGTTCAGGTTATACTGTAATTCATGAAACAATATCTTTTGGTGCTAACATTTATGAGGGTGGCCTCCATTTTTACTGAGGTTTATATTGTTGATGGTTTTCATGTACTCGGAGCTGAGGCCATTTCCCTAGGCCAGCCATGTATGACGAGTTATTTTAAGGATGATGTGGAGAGCTGACGTGTGGCCAGGCCAGGGCAGGCCAGCGACTGGGGTCTCGGATCAGTGCCTCCAGCCCCTCGCTCTACCGGTCACACAGCATCAGCTCCTGGCCTGAACTCGGACACTGATTTATGGGACAGGAGGATTACCATCAAACCAGCCGTGAGGACCACCCAGATGGTGGCACAGGATGACAGCCACACAAACGCACACAGACACACATGCATGTAAATTTAAATATATTTATACCTTCACACGTGTAGCTTTTTATACATATATCTATAGAATTTCACACCTTCCCACAAATAAAGACTTGCAGCAAAGGCAAACTTAAATCTTGATATTTACAATGTTAAATATCAAAGGTTTAAACCTTCTGGAAATAACCGAGCATGAAGAGCTGTACATGCTGTTTGTAAAGGCTCTGTTAACCACTCAGTACAGTGGGAGAGATTAGTTTGCTGAGGCTTCCTCATTACCACAAAGCGAGGGAGCCAGCTTTGCTCATCAGAGATCATGTGTATCTACAGGATGTGTCTGGTTAGAAGTAATTCCACTCAACCCATAACATTATTTCTTTAATTTTTTCACTCTAGTGTGCATAATGCATAATTGAAGACTGACGACTTGTGTAATTTTCTATCTCAACTGACCCAGGTGGAAAACAAGAGCCTTCCATAGTGGAAGCAGATGGGGACCAGCCAGACTCAGACTCTGGCTTTTATCAAAACCTTTCTAAAACAAGCAACATTCAAGTTGATCATGGTATTTAATTATTATTTTTTTCCACTATTGGTAATGAAGGTAAATGGTCTTATACTTGTATAGCGCCTTTCTATGCTTTTACAGCACACTCAAAGCGCTTTCACACATTATTCGGCCATTCACCCATTCGCACTCCCAAGCACTCACACACTGGTGACATCACTGGGAGCAACTGGGGGTTTTTAGTGTCTTGCTCAAGGATACCTCGACATGTTGACTCGACAACCTGGGAATCAAACCACTAATCCTCTGGTTAGGAAACAACCCGCTCTACCTCCTGAGCCACAGCCGCCCCCGACATCTCTTGTTTACACTTCAAATGTCTTTACCGTGCTTAATATTTTTCTACCAAGTCACATTTTCATCCAAGAACATGTGCAAATACACTGAGCAGAAGAGGAAAAAGAGTAAGAAAAGCCCATATCTCTCACTTGCCAGGGCACAGCACAAGTCAACCTCAAGGCACCAGTTTGATGAGCTGAACAATAAGAGTCAATGACAAATCGGATGTGGTGCATTCCTTGGACAAATATTCACCTCATAAAGGGAGACAGGTAGGCAAACACTCACCTGCCCTAAGCTAATACTGTGTGTGGAGGAAAGCGCGCACCCACACACACACCCACACACTACTGACCTTGTCAATATGTTGAAACGATGGAAATTAGACTGTGCAAAGTGTGTTAGTATAAAAATAGGATCCGATTCGCTAAGAAAAGCAACAACTCCATCTCATAGGCAGCCACATGTAACATCTTTCAAAACAAAAATCACCATACCAAAGAGGAACGCAAGAGATAACTGCCCCCTTGCACTTCATTACCGTGATATGTAAATCAGGGGAACTGACCTGTACACAACTACAGTGTACTGTATATGGGTTTCTCTTAATCATTGAACTGCAAACATAAACAGAAATGTAATAATTTTAAGCAATACCATTGTAATGCTGCAGGAGGAGGGTTTAAACAGCTTGCACAAAATATATTTTAGAATTTCTACACTATAAACCACATGTAGGGCTGACCCAGCAAACACAATATACTGTAGCCTCCTCAAAACGTGTATTTCTGAACATGTTACAATGTTAAAAAATGACTTTGTGCTTGTGTGTCAGGGAATCATTGATGACTGTACTTATTTTCTTACCAAACAAATTGCACAAATTTTCCCCTAAGGATCAGAGAAAAGCAAAGCTCCAGTGACAGCACTGTTGAGGCTTAACACTTCCTGACCATGTGAATCTTCCTAGCTGCGTTTTGATTGGACGCTCAGAGGCAGTAGAGGATGAAGAGAAGAGAGAGCGGTGGTAGCAGAGGGCAGCAGGGAGCTAGCTGGCAGCGGACATATGAGAGAAAACAAATTCCTGCCCCATTGCCATGGAGATGAGTCAACAGCAGGTTGGGGGAAAGCAGAGAGGGCCGGAGCTTGTGGGGCACAGGCTGACCTGCTGTAGTTAACAATTCATCCCCGTATCCGGCTCCCAAATGATTGGGCAAACACAGAGTGCTGCGGAGTCAAAAGGGCCCCAAGGGAGTGAGAGAGGGGCATCGCCCTGGGGTGACACACTGACAGACACACACTGCTTGGTAGAGGGTGGACCAGCTGAAAGCAGGAGGAGGGATAGGGGGCACCATTGGGGAGGGAGGGGAGTGAAGCGATGTGTGAGAGTGTCCGAGTACCATAGGCCTCAGCACTGTCCCAGAAACAGTAGTGATGGCTTTGGATTTGTGAAGCAGTATGAAATGTTAAAATGCCATTTTAAAAATGAGAACAATATTTTTAGTACACCACAAATTCTTCACTTTAAGCGAAATAGTTAACATTTGGCTAGCAGTTGTGTCAATGGTTAAATTAGGAGTTGCATCAGTTGTGTGTGTGTGTGTGTGTGTGTGTGTGTGTGTGTATGAGAGAGAGAGTCTGCGTTAGCCAGACTCACCCAGATATGGACAACTACACAAACCTCCATAGCTAAAAATCCAATAGATACACAAGGTTGGCATTAAGGACGTAGCCTCACCTTATGACAACTAAATTAATCTAGGAACATAGTGTTAGGCACATGTACACAGGAGATGTTTGCAGAAGAGGGTAACAAAACACCACAAGCACATCGAGACTATTTGCAGCATCTCAAGGAGCATATATAATCACCAGAAGATCTCTAGGATGCAACATCAGGTTAACATCTCATTCCAAGAATTTAGATTCACTGTAAAAAAAAAAAAAAAAAAAAAAAAATTCCATTGCTATATCTGCTTAACTCTTCACTCTCCATTTGTTCAGATGGATTAATTTAGGTGAAGCAGTGTCAGAGCATTTGACATGAGGTACAAATTGAAAATGGTTCTGAGCCTCAACCCACAGGACTATGATCCAAAACACTGACCACTTTACAGTGGAGCAATGCACCACTTGGCAATAATGGGTCAGAGACAGAAAAACAGACGAGCTCCGGGTGGACTTCATCAATGTCACAACATACAGAAGAAGAACCACAGGGTTTCAATGCTGTTCTTATGTTAGGCTAGACTTTACGTAGTGTTAGGTTTTGTCTCAGTCAGCACAAGTTGTCATTTGTAACTTTATGCAGTGTCACGGCTTGGTCTGCTCCCCAGACTGGCAAACCAAACCCATTATCCAATTGGCCATCAAATTTGAAGGGTTGAAATGCCACCATTACAACAGACCTTTCAATGGGCAGCAATTTAGGGAGGGTGTGTTAGCAGAGGCGACCTGTTACTGGTTCTCCACTGCTACTCACGTCAGAGCTTAGTTTTTTTCATAAACACTGCCGAAGCATGTCCTTCCTTTTGTGGGAATTAAAATCCTCTCTTAAATAATCCACCCAACAAATGAAAAACAGAACTGCCTCTGTTAGAAAAAGAGAGAAGAAAGGCACAGAAGCAAGGGAAAAAGTAAGATTATGATAAAAATAGCAGATGTTAAGAGTCATTTCTCAAAAGGTGTGTCATTCAGGGAGCTTGGGACAAACATCTGGCTATGGCTGGGCCCTAAATTTAGCATATTTACTAAAATAAAAAGTGAGTTCATTCACTGGCACAAGAACTTTCTCCTCCCCACTCATGACCTCAGCGGCGCAGCGGGCGTCACTCTTGACGAACAACTAACCATATAAAAGAACAAAAAGACCTCCTCAAATACTCTGAGTACTTAAGGAAACAACCACAATATAATGCTTCAATTATTATAATCCAAGTCCAAATCAACAAAAAATATGATGTTTGCATATTCTAATTTTAGAATAGTTCAAACATTAACTTTTTGTATAAAAGCCGTAAACAGAAGAGACGCTCTAGCTTGGTATTGAGAAACTGCATTTTACGGAAGTATCAAAGCATGTACGCTATACTTGACAGTGTACAAGTAAAAAAAAAAAGAATGTATGACATGCATAGAGCTGCTGTGTTTGTTTACTGTATCCACACATACTGGGGATGAGCCTGTGTGTGGCAGGCTGGGGAGGATGCCCCTGGGCCAGCCTGAGAAGTGAGTGAAGCAGAAGTCCCATCTAAGCTCTAAAGCATGCAAGTATCAGACCTGTAACTAAAACACAAGCATAAACATAGGCGATGTTAGGGATTATACCTTGAAATACTGCCGTAGGAAACCACAGACAGCACAGGTGTAACCATCTCCACAGACACATTCTTCCCCATCTCACTTTTGCCAGTGGAAGTCTGTCTGACAGCTCATCATCTGCCTTGTTAGCTGTGTGAAACCTGTGTAAACATCTGCAGGCATCTGTATGTCTGTGTGTATGGAGTGAGGGCCACAGGTGAGCAGGTCACATACACAGAAAGGGATTACAGCCTAATCATGTCATGTTGAAGAGGCCCTGCAGCACAATACCACAGATTTTTTCCTTCCGGAAACTGACATTTGTCAATGTGTTGGCTCCTTCAAGAGACTCAAGTCTTATCTGATAAACCCATTTCAACTAACAGCAATAAATCAAAGTGCTGCACAAAACGTGTTAGATTTCTTATAGATAGGATGTTTTTAAAACTGCACATTTGAAAGAAGGCAATATATATTTGGTGTATATACTGTACTTACTGAAAGCTGCAGGGGAAAAAAGGGAAGGCGACATTTCCTCAGTGAACAGCACCCTCTAGAGCAACACCCTCCATTCACGCTCACTGTGGCCAACTCTCTCTGCATAAACTGCAGATAATTACAATTACTCCATGCAAAATGGCTAAATTCTCATAAACTTTTGTTCAGTTTTCTCAGTGAGATATTCAAACAAGCTGATAGGTTTATGTTAATTCATTAATTTATCTTGAAAAATATAAATGCTCAGGTTGTCTTGTTCCCTGGCGTATTTGTGAGCCGCATTACAGAGGCGAGGTTGAACCACTTAGTCTCCCACTGTGAGTTGATAATAAGGCAAGCTGTTATTAAAATGTTTGCTTTAATCATGTGCACGATTATTAGGGGTGGTTTACAGTACACAAGAGAGATTACGGCAGACAACGCATGACAGACGGGGCTGAGGAGGCCAACGATAAGCCAGATACTCACAACTGTGAAATAGGCTGAGAAATATGAGCGCACAGTAGGACGTGAAACTCAAGAAGACAAACCTCTCTCCCTCGCCCTCTTTTTCCTCCTTCTATCTCATTTGCCCTCTTCTGTTCACATCAAACCATGTTACACAACCACAAAGGAATGCCTTGTATATCGAAGACAGATTTAAAACAAGCGGAAAAGAAAAGAACAGTAAAGTGGGGGATCATAGAGAGATCTACAGTATGGAAACAGTAGGCATTGTTTGGTTCCTTTATCATTATATAATGGGGCAGAATGGCAGGGAGCTTGGCTGTACTGTAAAGACACTGCAGTTACACACAAGCCCAGACACATAAGTACTTACCTACTTCACACATGCTTATATAAACTAAATCAGCCCGAGACACAGAGTTCTCTGCACCAACCAGGGAGCCCTACATGTTTCCTCTTTATAGTTTCCATGCTGTTAATAAAAGTAGACATTGTACTGTTTCAGTAGGTTTTGTTAGAATCTGGGGAGCACTTGAAAATACATCTTTTTATGAGCTTTCAAACTTTCCCACAGAATTCCCAGCCAATTAGCCCAGCACCAAGCCTGAAATGAGGCACTCATATGCTACTTAAGTATGACACCCACCGCCCATGTTTATAAGACCTTTGTTGTATTTAAAAAAAAAAAAAAGCTATTTTAAAGCAAAACTGTGTCAGTAACATCAGGTGCATCTACATGCTCCTTTTATTTACCCAAAAAGCCTAAAGCACTTTGATAGGAAGCCAGAGTTGGATTTGGTTTACGTCAGCATCCCTTTGTTGCTTCATTTTATTCAGTTGCATGACAAATAACCCACATAAATCTGTGATTAAAATGAACATGCCTCACATCCTTTTGCACTGAACGGCCTGACTGCATTAGTAGAAGGTGGGTGTGTGTTTGTCTATGTGTGTATCAAGTTAGCAGAAGGTCAGAGTGGTGAAGTATTAGAACACTGTTTGTTCTCTTCCACGTACTCTTGGGGACCAGCCTGTTTGAGAGTTTGAACAGTGACGTGTGAAACCCATAAAAACAGGACATAGCACCACTCTGTTTGCTTTAGAACACCCGCAGAATGGGCCGCCATTACAAAACAAATTCCTCCTGTCCATCAAACCCTACCTGTTGAATAAGATATGACATGGACTGGAAAAAGTAGGGATGACTTGGCATTTGTTAAAATGTTGTCATCTCTCTGACCTTCATGTCTGACCCAGAGAAATCGGGATGCATCATTAGGTTTGCAGTTTTCTTTCCAGTAAAGTCTGAAAATGTCCACATTATACACAAACAGAGACATTAACTTTTGGCAGTAAGCAAGGACACAGTATTCCCTGTGGACTTCCTTTATGATACATGAACCCAGTTAAACTTCTGCTTATTTAATGGGTGAATTATAGCACTGAAACTAGTTTTCAGTCAATAGAAAATTAATAATCAACTTGATCACTGATTTATCATTTAAGTAATTTAGTACCAAATTTGCCAAAAAAAAAAGTTGTTGCTAATTCAAGAATATTAAATGTGGGGGTATGGTTCTTTTCTCAGTTTCATATCAATTATAAAATTAATAACAAGAAAAATAATTTTGGACTGCAGATCAGACAAAAAAGTTACCTTGAGCTCTGAGAAACTGTAATAAACATTGCTTATTAGGTTTTGATATTTTCTAGAATGAATAATAAATAATAACTAAATAATTTGTAGAAAAAGAATCAATAGACTGGGGCAACAATTAACAATCTTTTTCATTATTACTGATTAATTTGCTGATTTTTTTATTAATCAATTAACTGTTTGGTCTGTAAAACATGAGAAACCCAACCATATTTTCCTATAAATTAAACAATGAATCAATCCAAAGCCCAAACCTGGTTAATTTACAGGTACTCTAAACAGGTACTTCTGAAACTTGATAAGAATTATAAAATGTGTCATTTTCTCTTCAAAATTGACTTGATTTCTTAAATGAATTATCAGTATAACCATTTATTTGATCCAGTATTTCTAGCAGCCCCAGTCATTTATTCTGCTTCACTCTGTCAAGACACAGTGCTGAATGTGTCACAACAGATGATTCTCACCATGAATTGTATCTTACACTTTGAAACACCAAAGGGAACAAACAATTTAATGTCATTTTACTGCCTTCTGTCCAGCATTTGCTATATGAAACATTTTAATAACGTTTTCAGCGGTGTCCGACATGCTATTAGGTAACATGGGATTCAACCCATCAAAACAAATTGATAGATCTGAGAGTAAAGACTGGGTGACAGCGGGTGGAAATCCATCAACCAGAATATATAAAAAGGGAGAGAGAGGCACCACATGATCCCTCCTGCCTCCCCTCCCTCCCTCCCTGCCCTCATCCTTGTATCAGAAGAGCCACTAGGAGAACTGGATGTGATTTGTATGTGTGTTTTTGAAGAGGGGTGCTCATAAACAGCCATGAAAGGGGCCCCTCTATTCAGCCCGCCTGGGCCGGCCTTTTGTTTTCCCCTGTTCACAAAACCTTAAGAATAGAAAAAAAAGCGGGGTTGATTCTCTTGATGTGTGCAGGCCCAAATGATGCCATTAGTTTGGTGCCCGCGTTGGGTGAAAAACGCTTCAGTAGCGCTTGAAGTGATTTAAAAGATGCAGGAGAGAGCTGCCTGCAAATCCTGTTTGGGATAAAACACTGGAGGAGAATGGAGTGGCACAGTGCCAAGCTACTTATTATTCTATAGTATGTAAAATTGTTCTGAACTCCATGAGTGCCATGGATGTTAAAACAAAAGATGCGGAACATTTCTTTGTCATGTGATGAGGGTCAACGTGCTGAAGTGGTGGGCGCGGTCAGGAAGTTCACCAAACTTCCCACGCTGCCTTACACTATGGCTGAAGCCTGCAACACTCTTCTTTATTGGCAGGGGAATTTTGTTTCTACAAAGGCAAGTGCCTGAGTGCCCACACTGATGAGCCATCATAAAAAAAATATCCAGAACTTCCTCATCAGCATGACAAGGCCAACACATTGACTAAGAGAAAGAGGAAAAAAAACAACTTTTTTACAGAAAATACATGTTTTTTTTTGTAATAATTTCAGAGAAATGGTGCCAGGTATGTTAGTGCAGTCACAGAAATGCAAAAAGAAAAGCTTGATCATTTGACAAGTGCCAGCCAATGGCGTTTTGTGGCACATGTCTTCATGATGCGTGCTCACCAACAGCAACCTAATAGGCATGAGAACCTAACAGTGTCAACAAAGGGACAGTAACAAACAAAGCCATTTGCTGTGGGCTGATGAACAGGCTACGTTCAGTTCCATTACACGCCGCTCAGACATTACGTCTCACTTGCAGCTCAGCTATCGGAAAGGACATTTCATGTTTGTTTGTTTGTTTGTTTGCTTTTTTCACAAATTGCGCTCTGGTTTTAGGAGCTACCTATGCAATGTTTGTCTCAGTGATGTAATCGTCTACTTTTATATCATTTATACTTTTTTTTACTGACGTGTAATTAGTTCTGATTTTAATTTCCTCATTCCAAAACGGAAGAAAAGACTGTTTATAGGCATACATGATTATATAGTCGGACATTGAACATGTGTGGGTCATGGGAACCATTTCCTTTACAGTCTGAAGAAGAAGGCATCAAAAGGTAGATGCAAAAGTACAAAAAAAAATCTTATCTGAACATTATTATTACTCACCAGGTGAGCTAACTAACTGGAAACATCCACTGACTCAGATAGGCATGGGCTCCAAACTGTTTTACCCAACTTGGTATATTTGTCAGCTGTCTGGCCTGCCAAGCAATATTGACTCAAATTGTCAGATACCCTAAATACTTTACTTATCAGTGCTCATTAATAACACAGTTTGAGAAGTATGTTTGACAAGTAAATAACTAGTGCTGAGAGCTGCATTTTAGAAGACTTAAAAACTCTTTAAATGTCTCCTGTGTGAAATGCTAAACATAACATGTTGAACAAAACCCCACTGCTGCTGGTCCTCTAGAGCCTGTGAGCATAATGTTGCTGACATAGGGTACAACATAGCCACATTCACATCTCAAATGGAAACTGTTTCCTTAGCTTGACTGGGTTCTAAGATATACTTTCTGCATTGTAACTGCTAGATTTCTGATTCAGACTGTTTTTGTCTATTTGCTTTTATTTTCATTTTATGTATTTTACCTCATTTTAACAATGTTTTCTCTTCCCTTTGTCTTAACTAATTTTATTCTGGTTTTAATGCTTATTTTTTTAATGCTGTTAATGTTTTTTCTTGCCTCTGAAACATGTTATATAAATAAAGTTGCCTTGCTTAACATTAACTAACTTATCAAAAATATACAGTGCCTTGCGAAAGTATTCGGCCCCCTTGAACTTTGCGACCTTTTGCCACATTTCAGGCTTCAAACATAAAGATATAAAACTGTAATTTTTTGCGAAGAATCAACAACAAGTGGGACACAATCATGAAGTGGAACGAAATTTATTGGATATGTCAAACTTTTTTAACAAATAAAAAACTGAAAAATTGGGCGTGCAAAATTATTCAGCCCCCTTAAGTTAATACTTTGTAGCGCCACCTTTTGCTGCGATTACAGCTGTAAGTCACTTGGGGTATGTCTCTATCAGTTTTGCACATCGAGAGACGGAAATTTTTGCCCATTCCTCCTTGCAAAACAGCTCGAGCTCAGTGAGGTTGGATAGAGAGCGTTTGTGAACAGCAGTTTTCAGTTCTTTCCACAGATTCTCAATTGGATTCAGGTCTGGACTTTGACTTGGCCATTCTAACACCTGGATATGTTTATTTGTGAACCATTCCATTGTAGATTTTGCTTTATGTTTTGGATCATTGTCTTGTTGGAAGACAAATCTCCGTCCCAGTCTCAGGTCTGTTGCAGACTCCATCAGGTTTCCTTCCAGAATGGTCCTGTATTTGGCTCCATCCATCTTCCCATCAATTCTAACCATCTTCCCTGTCCCTGCTGAAGAAAAGCAGGCCCAAACCAGGATGCTGCCACCACCATGTTTGACAATGGGGATGGTGTGTTCATAAACGACACTTTTTATGGATATCTTTAAGAAATGGCTTTCTTCTTGCCACTCTTCCATAAAGGCCAGATTTGTGCAGTATACGACTGATTGTTGTCCTATGGACAGAGTCTCCCACCTCCGCTGTAGATCTCTGCAGTTCATCCAGAGTGATCATGGGCCTCTTGGCTGCATCTCTGATCAGTCTTCTCCTTGTATGCGCTGAAAGTTTAGAGGGACGGCCAGGTCTTGGTAGATTTGCAGTGGTCTGATACTCCTTCCATTTCAATATTATCGCTTGCACAGTGCTCCTTGGGATGTTTAAAGCTTGGGAAATCTTTTTGTATCCAAATCCGGCTTTAAACTTCTCCACAACAGTATCTTGGACCTGCCTGGTGTGTTCCTTGTTCTTCATGATGCTCTCTGCGCTTTAAACGGACCTGTGAGACTGTCACAGTGCAGGTGCATTTATACGGAGACTTGATTACACACAGGTGGATTCTATTTATCATCATTAGTTATTTAGGTCAACATTGGATCATTCAGAGATCCTCACTGAACTTCTGGAGAGCGTTTGCTGCACTGAAAGTAAAGGGGCTGAATAATTTTGCACGCCCAATTATTCCGTTTTTTATTTGTTAAAAAAGTTTGAAATATCCAATAAATTTCGTTCCACTTCATGGTTGTGTCCCACTTGTTGTTGATTCTTCACAAAAAATTACAGTTTTATATCTTTATGTTTGAAGCCTGAAATGTGGCAAAAGGTCGCAAAGTTCAAGGGGGCCGAATACTTTTGCAAGGCACTGTATGTTTCTACAATGCAGCCACACTTGACAGATTGTAGTAGTCAATTCAATCCAGGCGTTCATCTCCAGAATATACCAAGGTTGAGCTTATACTAAGAATCCATCCATTATCTATACTGCTTATTCCTGAATAGGGTCAAGGGGAGGCTGGAGCCAGCTGACACTGGGTGACAGGTGGGGTACACCCTGGACAAGTCACCTGTCTATCACAGGGCTGACACTTAACCACACAAACTCACACTAGCAGCAATTTTTTAGAGCTGCCATTCACCCTAAGCAGCACGTCTTTGGACTGTGGGAGGAAGCCAGAGAATCCGGAGAGATCCCATGTAGGCACAGGGACAACATGCAAACTCCACACAGAAAGGCACCAATCAGCCTGGGCTCGAACCCAGAACCTTCTTGCTGTGAAGTGACAGCGCTAACCACTGTGCCGCCCTGTACTAAGAATGTTATTCAAAATGTAAACAAGCATACTGTAATTGACGTTCTATCAATAACCACTGACCATTAACCTGTTTCTTTTTCTTGGTATGGCCTCTGATAGCAAGTCTTACTGAACAACTTTTCATTTCAATTGTCAGGCTTAAAAGAGCTGGTAATGTTATGCAACACTTTTACATGGAATATGTTCCAATTATAATTAATGCATGATGACATGATTTCACATTCTGTGAAAAAGAAGTTCCCATGAATAAAACCATAACCGGGGGTGGACCCCAGAGGCCATGATGTCACTGGAAGTCTTTTCCACTGTGCTTGATATAAGTGCCGCGACTGATAAGATTGGGGAGAGGCCATTAGGGGACCCTCAGCGAATTGCTTGTAGACTAACAATGCTGCTTCAGTCCCAGCTATCAGGCCATCTCACCAGAGACCACATGTGGGCTAGCTGGACACAGGTAACTAGGACAGTCAGAATGGGACCAGCTCTTCTTGCAGAAACCATAGACCACCATCTCCACCTTATAAAAACTACTTCTACAACACATGCAGGATAAAAACTTATAAAACAAACATTTTAGGTATTTTAGGTAACATTTTAAGAGCAGGGAAAGCTACATTCTTACAATAGCTTGAAAGCTTTGCAGTAACTCACTTCAGTGATGTCAAGCAAACATTTCCCACTTCTCCACTCTTAAGTGACCCTCCTTGCAGAAGCACCATCACAAACTCGCTGTTGAACCGGTTGGTGGTGAAATGGCAGTTCACTGTGATACCTGTTGTCATAGATACACCCAGGTATTGCTCACGAGCCAGCGCTGAAGAATCAGAAAGCCAAGACGCTCACTAATCCTTCTCTATACCACAGTGTGTCAATAATCAGGAATGCACTGCCTAAACTAAAGCATTGTTCTTCTGCCAACAAAATCACAAATATAAGCTCTGACACTGCCCCTGGGCACTGCTGTCTCAAAAAAAAAAAAAAAAACAGAAATGGAAGAAGGGAGCTTTGATATCTCTCCAGACAGCTTAATTCTGTCAAAATCATAAAGCTTTCAACTACAGTGCACAGGGAATGTATAGTGTTGTACTGTTGGGGATTGGCTAAAGCAGATGAGTATTAGCTTCTTTATATAGTAGGACAAAGTCAGAGGTTCTGAGAAGACCAGCTGCTGTCAACAGTAGGACAGCTTTGAACTAGCACTAAGCCCTGAAACAGCAGGAAATATCCTCTTCACTTCTTTGAACTCAGCTCCATTAGGGTCCAATTCAGAATATAAAATATAATGGAAAAATAATCTCACGAGGGCTTATACAGATGCACCTGACAGTAATATCTGATCTCTGCAGACAAAAGCTTCCAAACCAAACTAGTGATTGCCCACTGTTCATCTGTCATGAAGTAAATTTTTATTACTTGGCTCTGAACATGGTATGTTGCAAGCTGCCATTTTAAGGATGACTGGCCAGTCTAAAAAGTCTCCAGTGTCATCACCCTTACGTGCCCTTTTTAAGAGGTTAATTGGTAGCTGACACGTTAAAGGGTTACACAAACTGCAGTTTATACTTAAAGATCAGACATTCAGACATGAGTAGTTCTGTGTTCATCCTAAATTAGATGAGACAATAGCTTGCCTGTTGTCTCTCCTCCTCTCTTTCGTCTTTCTGTTTGTGTGTGTGTGTGTGTGTGTTTGCATATAGCGGTATCACAGAACAGACAAGCGCAGAACTGGCCAAACGGATGTGGATGGAATGGTGAGACCATTGTGGAAGGCCCCAGCTCTGAAAAGTTCCTCCTGAAAGCTTTATTGTGTGGGGCAGCTAGCCGCAGCCAGTTCTGTTTCCCCGTGATTCAAGGCCTCACTGCAAGCCACAACAATGAGCATCTTTGTCAAGCACATTACTGTAAATTAAAGAGGACAGCAGTGTGTTGAAGATTGCATTTAATGAGCACCAGGTATGTGCTTGTCAAGAAATTAATTTAAATATCTGCAGAGCTGAGCTCATGTGCCTCATTTCTGAGGTTTTATCTCTGAGGAAATAAAATGTGATCAGTCATCCTATATACAGTATCATCTCTCACAGCCTGAACTTTTTTGGCACTAACCATAAATTAAACATTCATTTTGCAACATGTATTTAATTTGTATTTAATTATTTAGGTTCATGATTCCAGTTATTGCTGAAACAGTGCTTCAAACCAAAGGTTGTACTGACACAAGTTTTGGTAGCTTTTTTGATAGTGTAGGGACTTAGGGCATTTTCAAACCTGTAGTTTCTTTCCTTGCTTTCCCCTTAGTTCAGTTCTTTTCTCAAAGGGAAAAATCAAAGCAAACCTAAATGCATTACCATCAGTGACGTGCGGTCAGGTGAGGCAGGTGAGGCAGAGCCTCCCCTGTCAATCTTGAAAAGAAAAAAAAGTTAACCATAAACTATAATAAAGGTTAATATTTGTCGGCTGGTGTGTGTTGTAGGCCCT